>NW_005054631.1:67605-81540 GCF_000277835.1 Geospiza fortis
CATCTTGCAATGGGATGCTGTGGTTCTTATCAGCCATGCAGGGACATTCAATAGCTGTTATCAGTAGATGTCTCCCCAGCTGTGGAAGAGATAAAGAAAGCTACACACTGGACAGAAGACAGCTGCCATACAGATGGTAAATAGAATACAACCTGCTTGGCGGTCTGGGACAACCTCCCACGGCCATGGGTCAGTCACCTCCACCTCCCTGGGGACACCTGGCCCTGCAACAACACATCTCCTCCTAGCAGGAGCTGGGAGTGTAGCCATGATATTTTCTGAAAAAATCCTTTCCTTAGGATTTTTCCTCCTGAGAAGCTGAGAGGCCTCAGGAACAAAATGTAAACGATGGTTATCTGCTGCTGTGGAATGCAACAGGTGCATCTGTGATTGGCCCATGTTGGATGTTTCTAATTAATGGCCAATCACAGTCATCTGGCTCAGACTCTCTGTCCGAGTCACAAGCCTTTGTTATCATTCCTTCCTATTCTATTCTTAGCTAACCTTCTGATGAAATCCTTTCTTCTATTCTTTTAGTATAGTTTTAATGTAATATATATCATAAAATAATAAATCAAGCCTTCTGAAACATGGAGTCAGATCCTCGTCTCTTCCCTCATCCTAAGACCCCTGTGAACGTGGTCACAGTGGGAGGTGCACAAAACCCACCTGGAAGAGTTTTTGCCTTTGTTTCTGGTGGTGAAGGTGAGCTGTGAGCCTGCAGTTGCCTCATCCTTTTGGCTCCGCTTCCTGGCTGATTTGGGTTCTATTCTTAGCAGCTGATGTGCTGCTGGAGTCACTCTCCTCCTAACTCTGCTAATTAATCAGTGTGCCCCGTGACAGCCCTTGACCATTAAATAATATTCATTAGTATCCAGACCCCACCAGTATGGATGAACCCATCTATCTTCATTAGCTCTTGGATTTCAGCATCAGGAGCAGGAGCCAAAAGGGACAGTGAAAGGGCACTTTTCTTCCTCATCCCTGTGAAAAGTGACCTTGATGATATTTTTCTTTCTTCCCCTCCCTGCCCCTTGTGTGGTGGTTAAAGCAGAAGGTGGGCAGGAGTTTCAGCTCCTCTCCTCATCCCAAGTGACCATCCTTGGGGAGAAAGGAGACAGGGTGCTCTTTAAAGGTGGTAAATAATGTATGATTATTTGTAAGGAATCCAAGAATGTCTCTGGGGCCACGAAGGAGGGAAAGTGAAGAAAAATATTTATCCATGTCGCAATTACCTTCCTCCCCCTAACAATTAACTTGGCCAGTGGTGGAGCCACATCTGCACACAGGCATCCCTAAATTCTCCAAAGTGGTCTGCACAACCCCAACACCAGGAAGGAGGAGTTACACTTTTTGGAAGTGTTTCCTGACCCAGGCAAACATCTGGTGTTCTCCTGGGAAGCCAGGGCTGCGTGCTCACCCTTGCTCCCCAAAACCAGAGGGAATTGCTGCCCTTGCTCATCCGTGAGGTTATTTCCTGAATGTTCCCGCAACACAGCAAATACTTGGTCACATTGGGAAGTTGTGTCATTTCCTTCCTGCCAGGTGAATCTGCCCTGAAGCTATTCCTCTTTTTGTCAGATTAAACTTACTCAAATTGAAGAGCTGAAAGGACTCAGTGAGGCCTCCTGAGATGTTGAATTTGTCTCCTGCCCTTGGGTTATCCAGTATTGATCCTCCAATCCCCCATGAATGTCCTGGGGGTGGTGGATTTGTCTCCTGCCAACAATCCCATGGGTGACCCAGGGAGGGATTGTGCAGTGCAGAATTTCCCTGTGTCTCTCAGACCTTTTGGGCCCTGCTCCCTGTGGCACTGTGGCTGTTGGAGATGAACAAAAAATTATATTTTTGCTCCTTGAAGGCTGCTGTACTCAGCCTTGCTCCCTGGTTTTCCAGCAACATTCCCGGAATTATTATTATTATTATTTTTTTTTTCCATCCTCCTGTAGATCTTAGTTTGAATCCACCTCTGTTGATGTGGGTCTGTTGAGAAGATGAAAATCAGTGGTTTTCCTGGAGCCACCACTGTAAGTTATTTATACAGTGATTAGTTAAAGCCTCAGATATTTAATGCAGCCTTTAAATCACCTATCCACCAACAGCAATTGGTCACATAAAACTTCATTGAGTGGTATCTATCACTTACTGTTTTTCTCAATATGTGCATACATTTAATTTTCCACAGACCTCTCGCTGATATTTTCTGCTGAGGAGCCAGTAAATCCAGGGGCTTCATAAAGTGTTTTGTTGCATGGCTCTCAGTGAATTACTTGCAAAGGGAGCATGGAATATAAAAATTCATCTTGCAAGGAAGTTGCCCTGTTGGATGAATCCCATTTCTGTGTTAAAACAGGCTGAAACCTTAAAATGAAATGTATTTTCACAAGATGGGTAGTTAGCAAAGGCTCTTCCACCCAGGCAGTTTTGAATATTCAACCTGGTTGGTTTTGCTTCTGTTTTTTTTTTTCCCCTTCTGCCTCAGCTTGTGAGAGAACAGTTGCTTTGTGCAAGGGGTTCAGAACTGTACCTGTAAACTCTTGAATTCAAAGGTATGGTCAAAATTTAATGGTTTAAAGTCAGCTCAGAGAGCCAAGTTCTTCAGCTTAGCAGAGGAAATGGAACTTGAAAGTAGCATAGGTAGAAAATGTAAATGTAAAGTCTAATGAACTTCATTTTTGGAAGAAATTTGAATTAAAATTGATGAGACAAGGTTATGCCTGCATAGAGTAGCAAGAGAATATTGCAGCTGGGGGAGCTGGGCTGAGCCCAAACCAGCACAAACCCTTGAAGTGAAGCATTTGGGCACCTTATCTCCCACCCTGGGTGTGCTGAGCTGCTCCTCCAGGGTCTGTGCATGACCTCAGCTGGGCCTGACCGTGCCTGGCACTGGGGAGGGTGGGTGCCACCACCTACAGGCTCAACTTGCTTGAGTTGTCACATCTTGGACTCAGATTTGGGATTTCTCTCATCCTGGAAGCAAATTTATCACTCATTTATGTGGCAAATATATGTCAGGTAGTGTTAGCCGCTGCTGTTGCTCCAGCAAAGGCCTCTGTCTTAGCCTGTGCTGTAATTAGTCATTAATTAAATACTCTCTAAATATGTCCTCCTCCCCTTTTTTGAAGCAAGGATGGAGCCACAGTCCCTTTGGCCGTGCTTGGTGGGCTGAGGAACAATGAGAGTGGCAGGTAAAGGTGTGGGGAGTCCTTCCTGTGCCTTCCCACCCAGCTGTGAGCGCTTCACTGCAAATCTCATTACAAACAGGGGCTGGACCTCTTCTTAACTGCAGCTAAAAGCAGTGTAGCCCCTTCCCAGCATTGCTATGGCACGAGGAAAGGGGGGAAAAATGCCCACAGACTTCAGAGGACTTTTCCAGGTGTGAGTGAGCCCCTGCTGTATGTGAAGTTGAGAGCCAAAGACTATCTCTATCCATCGTATTTAACTTTGCCCAATTCCCTTCCCATTTTCTGCAGTGATAAAACCCCTATTGCTCTTTCATCTCTCCCCTTTTCCTCCCAAGCAGGTTCTGTGAAAGCTGTGTTTGGGGGCGGTAAATCACACAATGGAAGCCTCCCTTCATAAAATGCTTTATGCCTCCCTCCATCAATATTTCACTGTGCAACACAGACACCAACATTTCATTTTAATTACGCTGCAAATTTCCTGGCTGAGGGAGAAAGCTGAACTCTGCCAGGCAGCCCAACCCCATCCCCATCCCCTCCTTGCTGTGGGATCCCTGCAACATCCAAATTGTGAGTTTTGTTCACCTGGATCGCAGGGCTGTGTGCATGCCTGGTGCACAGGAGGAAGAATTCCAGCTGGGCTGAGCCTGGAATTCTTTCCTTGCCTTTCCTTGCCTTGGATGTACTCCATGGAGCTGGTGCCTTGCCTGGAGCCCTCCAGCAGGCAGGGAGGGTGATCCAGCACAGACAGAGTGTTGGGAAGATAGACCCTGACAGAGATCAGAGGCAAGGAAGGCTTCCCTGCCACAGCAAGCATCCCACTTCTAAATTGTCCTTCCTCAGGTTGCTTCACCTGCAAGGATATTGTATTTGCAGGGTGTCTGACAAAGGCAGGAATGATGCATCTGACTCCATGTTCTCAGAAGGCTAATTTATTATTTTATGATGTTATATTGTATTAAAGAATGCTGTACTAAACTATACTAAAGAATACAGAAAGGATACTTACAAAATGCTAAAAAGATAATAATGAAAACTTGTGACTCTGTCCAGAGTCTGACACAGCCTGGCCCTAATTGGCCAGTAAGACAAAACAATTCACATGAAACCAATGAAACAATCACCCGTTGGATAAACAATCTCCAAACACATTCCACATGAGCAAAACACGGGAGAAGGAGAAGCAAATCAGATAATTATTGTTTTCCTTTTTCTCTGAGGCTTCTCAGGAGAAAAATCCTGGGCAAAGGGATTTTTCAGAAAGAGTGAATGTGACACAAGGACTCTTCTGCTTCTCTTCTGCTGTGAAATGCTTGATCCAGCCCAGCAAGATGTTTTCCTTATTTGCAAGGAACAAGGCACACCAAGTATGTATAGTTCTGGGGATCTGGATGGAGAACTTTTGTGACCTCAAAAAATTATAAATAATTTGCTGGACCAAGGGGGACAGCACTGCCCAGCTTGGAAGGAATGGCTTTTTTTGGGAGCATCAAGGGAGGGCAAATGGCACCAAGCCACTGATAAAAATTGATTAGCAGGGCAAAGCATGTGCAGGTTTCCAAGCAATGAGTAAGCACCATGACATCAAGGAAAGGTTTTGTCAGTGGGATGGAGAATTCCCATCAGTGATGTGTCTTGGGGATGCAGAGCCAGACGAATTTCCTTTGCAGAAGAGACAGAACAGTAACTGAGGTGTTCAAGTCACTGAATGACACTGACAAGTCACCCCCTGCCCTGTGTAGGTAGCTCTTTTTGGGAGGTTTAAGTGATGGTCACCTGCAGCTGGGGGGCAGTGCAGGAATCAAGAGCTGTTCACTCAGTTCATGTGCCAGACTGGAAAACTCCTTGCCAGAATCTCAGAACAGTTTGGGTTTAAAGAGACATTAAAGACCATCTTGTTCCACCCTCCTGCCATGGGCAGGGATGCCTTCCACTATCCCAGGTTATGCTTTAATTATTTTTTTTTTCCAGCAGGAAACCAAGTAGATGTATTGTACAACTGAGGGAAAGGAACCAGCAATGGAAATTGGGAGAATCTGGACCCTTTCTCAGATCTTCCCTTTTATAGAATCATGGCATGGTGTGGGTTAGAAGGGACCTTAAAGATCATCCAGTTCCTCCTGCCATGGGCAGGGACATCTCCCACTATTCCAGGTTACTCCAAGCCCTGTCCAACCTGGCCCTGGACACTTCCAAGGATCCAGGGGCAGCCACAGCTGCTCTGGGCACCCTGTGTGTGCCAAGACCTCTCCACCCTCATGGGGAACAATTTCTTTCTAATATCCCATCTAAACCTCCCTCTGTCAGTTTAAAACCATTGCCTTTTGTCCTGTCACTATCAGGCCATGCTGAAAGCCACTCTCCCTCCTTTTAATACAACCACATTTAGGCACAGGAAGGAGCTCTCTGGTCTCCCTGGGCTCTTCTCCAGGCTGAACAGCCCCAGATATCTTCATGACAGAGGTGCTCCAGCCCTCAGAACATCCTCATGGCTAATGCTGCCCTGTCCATCCCAAAAAGCCACAGCAGATGCTCTCAACGTACAGCATTCCCAGGTATGTGATGCAGGATGAAAATCCACGAGACAAAACACAGAAGGAAAGAAGGGGGCCCCTAATGCAAAGGAAATCTGTCCCTGGTGGTGGTGGTGGTGCTGTTCCATCATTGCCAATTAGCAGGAGAGTTAAATCCCTGGCAGCTGGTGTGGGATGGGACAGGAGACAGGGCACCAAACTGGGTGTTTTATCAGTGTAATTCCATGTGACAATTTCTGTGCTGGGATCCTGAAGGGGGAGCAGTGCCTGTGACACACACAAATGCTAACTGGAAGGGAGGGAGGGAGGGAGGCATTCATTCCTTGTTAGCACACACAGACCTGAATCATGCACTGATTTATGTAACCTCCCAAAGCCTGGCTGCTGCTGCTGCCTGCTGGACCCTCCTCAAAACAAACATCCAAATTAAGGTGCCACGCAGCAGACAAATTGCTCTGTGTGGAAACTTTGCTTGCAAAGTCAACGTTTTTGCAACAGCTTATTTAAAGCCCTAAAAAAAACCCCAAAACAAGGTGTGTGGAGAAACAAATATCTGTGTGTTGCTGGTATCAAGGCCCAGGATGTGGTTTTGAGGCAAACAGAATGTCACAGCAGTTCAGGCTTTCAGGCACAAGGGTTGGCATCTTTGGGTATGGATTCACTAAAATTCATTCAAGTCCAGGCAGCGCCGAAGAAATGATTTAACAAATTATTCACCTTCCTGAGCGCAGCAATTTGGGATTTTGGAACAGAGGGCTGCACATTTTGAGCTGAGAGGGGGAGTGTGGGATGTGTTACCCTTCACCCAACACCTCAATGCAGCATTTCCTCTGTGAAGGAAAGTGTGAAAAGTGAAGATAAAGCTGTGATCCCTGTTTATTTCTTCTTCTCCCCAGGGCTGGTGACTCCCTTTTACTCAGAGCTGCAGCAGCCTGGCAGAGGAGCTCTCAGGTGATGTTATCCATAGGGTAATGGGAATTTTCTTTCTCTGTGTGTGTGTACAATGCTCAAGCCATGTTAGAGCAAAAATTGAGTTGTTTTGGAGAACCTTTCCTAGGATCTCCTTGAAGCTCCTCTGAAAGAGTTTTCCAGGGATCCTGCTCCTAGAAAAATTAACCTGGTTGTAATGGCAGAAGATGGGGAGGTAAGGGCAAGGCAGAGGGCCCTGAGAGAAGGTTGAATCACAGAAAAAAACTGTAATAGCTCGAAAGACAAATCTTCATCTGCAAGCCTGGAGAGAGTCTGGGAGCTGTTTGAAGGATGTGCCATGGGATCAGAGGCAGGGGCAGCACCAAAAAGCATTTCTGAAGAGCTGGGAATGGCAGTCCCAGTTGCTAGCAAGGAGTGTTCCCTTGCTGGTCTTGAGATGACACAGACCATCCTAACAACCAGTGCTCTTGAACTGGAGAGTGTGAAAGGAGCTGAAATTTGTCTGTCCTCACAGCAAATGAGGTTTGGGTTGATGTGGAGGAGAAAAGAAGTGTCTGGATGGGCAGAGTTGTTTGCCAGGTGGATTTGCCCTCCTGCGTGGTGCAGCAGTTGCTGTAGGTCAGTCTTAAAGAACCTGTGGCTGATGAATGTGGCCTCTACCTGTGTAATCAGCAAGGATTTTTGGGGTGAGACCTTTTGGTCTAGACCCTAAACAACAGGACAGTTAGGGAGGAGAAAGGGAAAATGGCAGGTTTGCTGAGTGCCTGCTCCCCAAACACTCTCAGGCACATCCTGGTGCAGCCCAGAAATAAACAGAAGGGATCGACTTAGGGGAGGTTTTGGGTTTGCCATCCTTGGATCCTGTTTGACTACACTCTGTCCAAGAGTTGTTTTGCATTTCACCAGGGAGTCTTTTGTCTAAAGGGCATCGCTGCTGCAGCAGAGTGGAGCTGTGCCTGCCCCTGCTTCCTCCAGTGGATATCACATTTCATTACCCTGATGAGCCTGAGCCAGTTCTCTGGTCGTGTTAATTTGCCCACAAGCCAGCCTGTGTCACGTCCCCAAGAAGCCTGTGACATTTTCCAGCCTTCCCCCATCCCTTCTGCTTCTGAAACCTCAAATAATAATAATAATGGCAGCCTTGTCCCTTTTTCTACTTCTTGTTTCTGAAAGGGACGGGCAGAGACACCCTCTTTGCTCAGCAGTCAGCCCTGGGCTGGGGCAGTGGGGGAGGCATCCCCTTCCCAGGGCTCTGTGCTCCTGTCCTGGGGCTGCCAGGGCTCCCAGCCTCAGGTTTTGTAGTTTGGAGAGTGGGGTGGATGGTTTGGCATCGTCCTGACTTTTGTGTGTGGAGGAGTAGAGTGCTCCTACGCACTTAAAGCCTTCAGGCCTTTTTTCCGCTCCCCAGAGCACGGGTGCATCCCTAAGGAAAGGGCCACATCCCATTGGATGGTTTGGAAAGCCAGGTGTCTGCTAAGGAAGGCAGGAGCCTCCCCTGGAATGGAAAATGTAAACCCTCCCTCTGAGTTGTTATAACTTTGAAATTAAGGGGCTCTCAGGCAAAGATATGGGAGTAGGAATAACAATCCTTTACTAGGAAAATTAAAAATACAAATGCAATAGTACAAAACAACCCTGATAGAGTCAGACCATGCCCTGCCCCCCTGTGTGTCAGGGGGTGGCACAGCCCCCTCCCATGGGGCTCAGCCCTCCTGCAGTGCCAGCTGTGCTGCTGCTGGAGCAGGGATCCTGCACAAGGGGGGAGTTTTCCTCTGCAGCTCCAGGGCTGCTGCAGATGGGCCTGGGCTCCCTCTGGCAATGCAGGGCAGCAGAAAGCTGCTCCTCTGGCAATGCAGTGGGCAAAGGCTGCTGTGCTGCTCCAGGCTCAGATTGGATCCAGGTAGGAATGCTTGGCTCCTCCCCTGGGCGCAGCATCTCCCCATGGGATGCTGGAATTGGATCAGCCCTGCAGGGACACTCAGTGGCCATGGCAGCCACACCTTCCAACCTGAGACAGCAGTAAATGTTTTAAACCCAGGATCTGAATGCTACCATTTCCTCCATCCCTTGTCTGTGAGGCACTTGCAAGGATTTAAATCTAGCTGCATGAGGGCAGGTGAGAAGTAAACCACGTGTGTTTCTGTGGTGCTGCTCCTTTACTACAGCTCCTGTTTGACCCATATTTTGGATTGTGTTGGTAGTACAGGAGAGTTCAGGCTGTTCTGCAGAATGTTTGTATCCAGAAACGTGAATTGAGGTGGTCAGAGGCTGAGAAGGCTGCCCAGGGAATGGTCACAGCCCCAAACCTGGCAGAGTTCAAGGAGCATTTGGGCAATGCACTCAGGCACGGGGTGGGATTGTTGGGGTGTCTGTGCAGGGTTTGATAATCCCGCTAATAATCCTTGATAATCCTTGTGGGCCCCTTCCAGCTCTGGATATTTTATGATTCCATCAGATGTGCTTCTGCATTTATCACAGAGAATATTAATGCATGCTTTTTTTTCCTTTCAATAATGAAACTTCTGCTTTACCTAATGATACATGATGATAATTTTGCTGTTCTACAAGGCTGAAGCTGAGCCACTGAAAAATCACCAGTGCTTGTATCATCCTAACCTTAAGGACAGGTATTAATTTCTCAAGAAATCTAACAGGCTCTAACAGGACAGAGAAAATTAGCTCCTGATTATTGCTAGTTTTGAGAGAGATGAAGGAGCACTCTTTCAAAATACTTCTGTGCTTGTTTCCCTCATCCAAGCATCCCAAGAAGGCAGTTCAACACTCTGCAAGGCTGAAGCTGTTCCTCCTGCTCTCCACTTTGGGATAGCCTTGGTTCTCCATACTCAGGTTTTTTAGAGGAAAGGTTAATGCACATTGGTCCATAAACCCCACTGGAGGCTCTGAGAGGCTTTGTATGGAGCACATACAGAGAGAGCGTGGAGCATGTGTGGACAAGAGCACTTCCACCAGGAGAACTGATTGAAAGAAAGCTTCAGGATGAGTGTGTGAAGGGGCCTTTGAATGGGTTTGGCTGTAACACAAAGCTGCTCCTGGAGAGCTCTTTGGCACAAGGAAAGAGGCTCTCACAAAGAATTAGTTGTGTGTTGCATCAAAAGATGTGAGGTCAGGGATTGGGGTAAGTGGATCTTATTGTAAATGGATCAAAGAGATCTGGATACAGAGACTGGAGCTGAAGATAATGACAGGGAGGAGTCACTACTAATGAAATGTGAGGCTCAAAGCATTTAAAATGTGGTGAAGAAGGACAGGACCTTCTCTCAGCCCTGAAAAACCAGGATAGTGAGGTGGCAGCAGTGTACATCCACCCAGGTGGAACTGGTGAGGAAGGAGAGGCCAGGGCAGGTGGGAGCTTGCAGAGGATGCCTGGATACTCCTGGAGGAAAAGCTGGAATCTGCACGATGTGCGCACAGGTGGTGGGAGATGGCTGAATTACAAGGCACAAGTCATAAACAGGCTGTGAAATGTTACAGGGACTGAAACAGAGATAGAGACGGGGCTCTGGAGCCATCCACCATCAATGACATGTTGGGTGCTGCTGACCCAATAAAACAGGGCTCCAGTTTGTACAGAAAAGCCATGCTGAGAAGGGCCAGTGTCCACAAAGGAGACAGAGGAGTCCTGCAACTTAACTTGAATAAGGGGAGAGAGTCCACTGGGGCACATCCCTGTGAGGTCTCTCTCAGTTTCACAGGACTCAGCCTCCTATCATAAACTCCTGGCTGCACGTTGCTCTCTTCCTTTTCCCTTTGGCTGGGGTGGGAGGAAGGTGCAGCCTTCCTGAACTGCCCATCACACATTCCCTCTCTTGAACATGTTATTTCCCCCCAAAATTAGAAGTTCAGACTGCCTGGGTTCTGCAGATCCACCCGATGTTCAGGCTGTCTGGGCTCTGCAGTTGGCTTGTGCAGGCCCATTTCTCCTATTACATTAAAATTCAGAAGTCAGACTGGGTTCTGTAACAAAACCAGGTACTGACATAAAATCCATTTTGACATTAGCACCCATTTCTCCTAAAGACTCTCACCCATTGGGTTGTTTGTAAGGACATCAGCACCCATCTTTCAAATTCAACCTCCAACCTCCAGTCCAGAACCACGTGTGATGCTTTAAAGGCTTTAGATGTCCTCGAGCAAAGCCAGCCAGGAGGAAGTGGTAACTGAGGAGGATTTTTAGGGTATCCTGAGCTCAGCCACCTTCTGAGGTGTTTGCTTCTCCCTCCAGGAGCCTGCAATCCCAACCTCAAGCCCTCACCAGCTGCTGAACCTCTGGGGACATCAGCATTCCTTCCTGGGCCAGCACAGGACCTACCTCACCCTGAGCAGAGACAGATCATCTCCAAATGCTCCACGCCTGCCCAGAAGCTGCTGTGAGGAGTGATTTCTAATCCAAAGATAATTTCTTCCTCCCAGCATCCCCCAGAGACGTTTTCCTTTGCCCCAAAAGGCTTCCTGCTGTGTTGAGTCATGCTTGAAGCCGTGCTTGTTAAATAAGTGCCGCTGAGCTCTGCTCTAAACAAATGAAGTTGATTTACCAGGCCTGTAGGATGGCCAGGTATCTAAGGTGTTATTTAAGAGTATTGGCACTTGGAAGGCCGAGTGCTAAAAGCACTTCATTTTTATTTCAGCTCTTAATTGAAAACCAGCTGGTTTGTCTCGTTCTCCTCCCCTGCTCCCATCCCCACGATGGGATAAAGGCTGTTAACGTGACACAACATGTTTGTCAAAAAGTAGCACCAGCCCAGGCTTTCACTTGTGGTTTATTAGTTTAATTACCCAGGGTCTTGCAAAGACTCCTCGGTGAGGCAGAAATGAGAGTCTCTAATGTTTCTTGGGCTGGATCCTTACATCATGTGAAGGCACCTGGTGAAGGCACGGAGGTAAAAACGTGGCTCCTGTGATTAACCTTGACTGGGTTCAATAATACCTCGGAGTCACATTATTGCTGACCTTGTGCTTTGCCACCTTCTCATCTTTCTAATTTGTCTTTTCTTCCTGCCTTTGCAAGAACAGGCAGAAGTGTTATAAAATCGAACCCTAACCCTCTTGGCTGCCTTGTGGGAGAGAGCTCCTCTACTCACAGTGATTTTTAAATTTTCTTTTTTTAACTTTTGGTATATTTCTTGCTATTTGTGTTTTTCTGGCATTTGTGCACACAAACACTTGCATGAGAATAGTGAGAGTAGCTACTCAAGAGCTGCTTGGAGGCGTCCTTGTGATTTTTTTTAAAATAATGAAATTGTGTGATGTTGTCCTGAATACTGCCAGTCATCAAGATAATTCAGCTTTTCTTCACACTACAAGAAGTTCTCCCTATGTGCCATTTTAGGAGATGCTCCTGACATTTTTTTGTAAGAAAGGCAGGATTGAAGCTGGGATGTCCACAAAGAAAACTCCAGATGCTTCCTGGGGCTTCTTTCCAGTGATTTGCTATTCTTTGTGGGTGTTTTGGTGGTTTTTTGGTTTTTTTTTTGGTGGGGTTGTTTGGTTTTCTTTGGTCACCCAGACCAGAGCACTGAGTGCCACAAGGTGTTTGTTGAACACCTCCCCACATCTCGTTGGGCAGCCCCTTCCATTGTTTAACAACCTTTTCTGTGAGGAAATTCTCCCTGATGTCCAGCCTGAACCTCCCCTGGCACAGCTCGAGGCCAGATTCCTCTTCTTGGCAAGGAATTCTGGAGCAGAAATGTGGATTCCAAGACCTAAGCAAGTAAAATGTTTGGAAAATAAATTGCTCATCCCAACATCCAGCATTAGGAGCAGCCTCTCTTCGTGAGACTTTCACACAGAAACACCAGCAAGTGTAAAATTTAGTAAACACATCCTTCTGGGTATTTTTTTGTTTGTTTGTTTTGTTTATTCTGGAGCATGTTGAACTACCAGCTGTCCTCTTTACTCCATGGTGTAATTTAAGATGCTGGTTGGAGGTGCAGCAGCCTTAGCTGAGAGTTGCTGGCTACCCAAACCCTTTTATCTTGGTGGGATTTGTAGTCTGGTGGATTTATTGAGGATTTTCTCCTCTGGAAGGAGGTTTTATCACTTAGCTGGCCTTGGTGGTGCATCACAAGTTCCATTTCTCTGGGACTTCGGGAAAAAGGTGCTTACCACATGGGATGTTTATTTTTCATTAGGAGCGGGTTTACCCAAGGATGTATCAACACGGAACTTTCTCTCCGCAGGTCAAGAGGAAATCTACATGTACTTTTAGAAACACAGACAGCGAAACCATTAAATTAATTTGTATTTGCTTTGATAAAAGTGCTTCTTGCCTTCAGAGAATGATAATGGCGCTAGATTAGTGCATCCAGGAGTGCCATTGTGAGTGGCAGCTGGAGAATGAGAGCTTGATGGCATCTAAAATGAAAGAAGAATGTTTGCAATCAGTTTTGTGCTTCGTTCTCCTCTCACCCCGGCTACCTGAGATGTTCAACACATAATTCTACAATTATGTGGTGTATTTTTTATTCTTTTTAAGGCAAGGTATTGTAAGTCTTCTGTAAGAAACTCTCAAGATGCTATTTTCATGCAAATAGCTTTGTGCGCTAAATTGAGGAGCTTAAGAAGCACAGAAAATACAGGAAATGTGGGCAGAATGCATTCGAAATGTAAAAGTTTCCTGGGAGTTGTCAACAGCTCTTTAAGAAGTCTGCTGCCTGCACCTTTCAGCAGCTTTTTCTTTGTGATTGCTGGGTGAAAAAAACCCCAACAATTACAGAAGTGAAAAGATTGTGAGTAGCTTGTGCCGAGGAACAGCGATAAAGGAACGTTCTGCACTTGGCCTTTGTGGCTTTGGCAAAAACGAGGCGACAACAAAGCCCCGCTTCTTTTCCTATTTCCCACATTCGGAGTAAGAGGATGCCCAGGTTTTTCATGGCTTTTCCTTAAGGTTTCTCCAGCACCTTCTAGGACGTGTCCTTCTGCCTGTGCCTCTCCTGCAGCGGCAACTGTAGTGAAAGAAATCCGAATTTCCCGGTGGAAGGATCTTCATGGCTGGCACAGGAGATGAGTGCACAAGCCGTGATTGCCCAGGGCTAAAGCATCCTCCTGGAACGGAGAGGGGCAGGAATAAAGCCAGTGGCTTTTCCCACCCCCCCGAAAAGATGAGCACTTTCTACTGCACTGCTTGCTGCGGGTGATTAAGGAAAACAATTGCGCTCTGACAACAGGCATTGACATCTCCAAATGAAAATGGAGTGAAGAACAGATCCTGGGAGTCTCGCCATTGATGAGAATGGATTTCCCTGGATTTTAGGGAATATTATATATGTATT
>NW_005054631.1:81626-94252 GCF_000277835.1 Geospiza fortis
TTTATCCAGTTTTTTTTTTTTTTTTTTTTTTTTTTTTGCAGAACTCACCAGAATGTGCCTGAATTTTCCAGCTCTAAGAGAAAACTGATGAGCTTTGCTTTGCTGCCCTGCTCACAGACACTGATTTATCTCCCAATTACTAAGCAAATATTCAGGAAATGGATACACCAGATCTGGAAAAAGCCCTTCAGTAAAACCCATCCTTTTAAGCCAAGGATGAGAAGCTCTCCCACAAGAGCCATAAAATCCAAACTAAACAGGAAATTAAAATAATAGTAAGTATTTATTATAGTTATTATATAAATATAATATATAATGTATAATATATAATGTATAATATATAATATGTAATATATAATATATAATATATAATATATAATATATAATATATAATATATAATATATAATATATAATATATAATATATAATATATAATATATAATATATAATATATAATGTATAATGTATAATGTATAATATATAATGTATAATATATAGTATATAATATGTACTATATAACATATAATATATAACATATTTTATATAATACTATAAAAGCATATATATATAAAACATAATAATAGATTATGATATATATATTATTTATTTATTTATTTATTTTAAATGCTGCCTAGAACGGACAGTCCCGTCAGAGGAGTTCAGGGGTAATCTGTGGCACAAACCCGACTCTGTACTCGCATTGATGAGCCCACTGAAAGGCAAACAAGGAAAAGGCCTGAGTGAGTGAGGACAAAGAGGGGAGGGACAGCGGGGTTAATGCTGATAAATGAATATTTGACGTTTAAGTTCAACTTCCATTTGCTTGCAAATGAAAACAATTCTGTCAACACTGCAGGAGATGGGCTGCGCGGGTTTTTGTATTTGTCTTTTCCCCACCAAAGGTCAATTCTTCTTTGATTTAGAAGGTGAAAAGAAAGGGAGAAACGTGGACTTTAAATGATAGGCAAACACGGGGGCTGGCTGCATATCCTCAGCACAGCCCTGCTCCAGCAGCAGGAGGTGTCTGGGATACCTGGGCAGGGAAGGAAGAGCTTGCCAGACAGGTTTCCTGGAGGAATTTTTTGCTCCTTGTGATGCTCGCTTCCAGCCCCGAGGTTCAAACCAGGATGTTTACAGCCACATCTTTTTATAGGCAGCATGTGATAGGTAATTTTATGTGAAAAATCTTTTTAGTCCCCTGATGGAAGAAGTTAACTTAGGTGAGACTCGTTCTCCTGTGAATCCTTGGCATGCTTATAAAAAAGCCCCGTTGCAGCTCTCCAAAATATTAGCTGTAAAACTTGTTCCTTGTTAAAGTTACAATCAGAAGGTGTAATAAAGGGATTATTCAGGCATGCATTACCACGGAATGTTCATCCCCAGGCACTCGGGCGCTCACTCTGCAGCAGCACCGTGCTTTGCCTGGTAAATCTCCTGGTGGCTGCTGGGGTAGAAAACATAAGCCCTCCTTTAAATAATGCGTCCTCACCCTGCTGTGCCTCTCCTCTGGTTCAAAGACAGCCCCCCTTTAAAGTTTAATCAGTAATTTTATCGTTGCTCAGAGGCAAAAGGTACCGATCCCAAAAATACAAAATCAGGAAAACCGGAATGGAAAAGTTGAACAGTGGATGGAACTGCGCCTTCTCCTCTGCTCCTGCTGCTTTTAATTGATCCTTCATGGTGGTGTGTGCTTATTTGGGAGGGGTGGCCCTGGGAGGGTGACAGGAATCTGTTCTGGCTGACCAGAACCCACCTGAGCCCAGCCCAGGCACAGGGGAACCAAGCTCTTGGTGGTGAAGCTGTGCTGGAGCAGAGCAGGGAACGGGGAGCTCCCTTTGGATGTTTGGTTGGATTTCCTTCCCCAGGCGGCTCTCTCAGCACAGTTTCTGTCCTTGCAAGAGGCATTTTGGCTCCTGTTTGTGTTATCTGTGACCTCCTGAAACACCAAAGGGTGTGGGACATGAATCAGTGCAGCAATTCGAGGTGGATTTGTTATAAATTTGTTGAGAGACCTGAGATGGTGCTTTCTCAAGATGCCATCGATGTTGCTGTTTTCCAAAGCAGAGTCCCAGTGATCCCAGCACAATGGGAGAGGTCCCTGCTGGGGGAGAGCACTGGGAAATCATGGACTCATGGAATGCTTTGGGTTGGGAGGGATTTTAGAGCTCATCCCATCCCATCCCATCCCATCCCACCATTATTATTTCAATGGAGGTGTCTGCCTCGCGGGAATGGTTTGGCACAGCTTCATGGGGGAAATTTAAACCATTTTATTGTCCATGGGTGCTGTTTTGTCTAGAACTTGCTTGGCCTTTTGTGCTGAGACTGAATTAATCCTGGCTTGGTAGAGGGCACTTCATTATTTCAGTGGGAAAATATCAATCTGTTGGTGTTCAGTCTGTCCCTGTGTGTGTTAATGTTATATTTGTTATATTTGTTATATTATTATATTTTATATTATGTATTATATTATTTATTATATATTTATATTATTTCTTATATTTGTTATTTTCTTACATTTCTTATATTATTTCTTTTATTTCTTATGTTATTTCTTATATTATTTCTTACATTTCTTATATTTGCTATTGCTACCATCTCTTTCTCTCCAAAACCCCTGCAAAGCCAGTCTGGGAAAAAAAGGCTCATTTTGAACTCTGAATCACCAGTATTCTCTGGAGTCTCCTACAAGCCCCAATTTGGGTTTTAAAGCTGGTAAAAACGATCCAGTTTAGGATGCTGTTGGTTTTGCTGAGCGTGTGCTACCCCACCAAACATTTTTCTTTGTCAGTCCAGCTGCCACTTTAGATCTCTAAGTCCATATTGTGCTGCTTTTCTGCTTGAAGAGAGATGCAAGAAAAGCAGCCTGTGCTGTGAGGCATTTCCAGCCTTTGAATAAGTTGTACAGGATTTTAAAAAATTTTTTCACCTTTTTCTATTCCTCCCATGATTGCTGTCTGCATAGGTAAAGCCCAGCAGAGCAAATGCTGATAACTCATCTAAAATGAAGCTGAATTATTGGAATATAGACCAGCATTTTGGTCTTGTGGGGAGGAAAGGAGGCATTTAGCGCAGCTTTGCCATGGATTGATACAGGGATGGCAGCAGAGGAGAAAAATGAGGGGTTTTCTTGGAAGCTTGGTGCAGGATTTTTATGCGTGGCTTCCTGGCTATCTGCACAGGAGATGTATATTCATATAATAATATATTTTTATATGTATATATTTATATATTTATTTTATTTATAAAAAGATAAGGTTGCCAGCATTATAGAAACGTTACAGATGTGCTCTCATCTCAAGGTCACCGTTTTTCCCTTGTTCCCTGGGGGAGGCTCTCTCTGGGACTGGTGATCCATGCTGGAAACTCTCCTGTCTCTCACCCTTCTTTTCCTGCAGGGATTTTTTCCTGCATGGATTTCTCATGGGAGCCACAACGTGCTCATGCATTTCCTGCCTGTGATTGCTGCTGTGTAGATAACACTGAAATATCTGCTTTTAAAAAATTGTGCAGATTTGAAGGTTTGGGATGTGTTTTCCCCTGGAATTTAGTAAATTTGAGGGGTTTTTCTGTAGGTGTGAAAGTGCTGAAGGCCTTTTGTGTACCTCTTAATGGTGTTCCCCTTTTTTAGGGGTTGGACTCGGTTTAGGAGCTCTTTCCAACCCTAAAGATTCTGCAGAATGGGTTACTTGATGTTGCGTTGCACTAAATAGTTTATTTAGTTGTTGTTTTGCACTTGAGAAACCAGCTAGATTTCTACTTCTTTTAGCCTGAGCTTGATGCCCAAATCATGTCAGGATTCTTGAAGGATCACAGAGATTAAATTGGCCTCCCAGCCCCCCAAAACCTCTAATTAAATGGGTGGATAATTTTGCAAGGACATACCAATAGTGATCCCACAATCTAGAGGAGTTACTTTGCTTTTTTAAAAATGCAATTTGTGTCCTGCATGTTCCCTCCTGTCCATTGATATTTCATTCTGCCATTGCTCTTTAATAATCCTGTAAGATCCAAGTCCAGCAAATGTTCCTCCTGGAAACTTGAGCTGTGTGGGGAGGTGGAACACAGGGAGAGAGCATGGGCTGGAGCAGGGAATTCTCGGGGGTTGGGAAGCTGCATTCAGCATTTTCCTGTGGGATTATGCCAAGAAACCCAACCCTCTTGACTTCCCAAGCTGTTTAATGCCATTTTTATACAACCCCCAGGCTCTCCACCTTCCCTGCTTCTCTCACCTGCAGCCTGTTCCTCCCCACCAGCCTCAGCTTCCCTCACTTCCCACCTTTCCCACCTAACCTCCAAGGCTTTCTCGGCCACAGAAATTCCTGCAGGTGGAGCTGGAATGCCGTCCTGCTGCTGGAATAAATGCTGAGGCACGGTTGGCTCTGCTTCCCTGAGCTTCTTGGTCCTCTCCTTGCCCTCCTGAGTTTGGGCACCTCCGGATCAGGAGACTACCATGGCCCAAGGACATTTGTGTTGTGCTCATTTTCTTGTAACGCTCATCCTGATTTTATTCTGACAGGAGGGAATCTCATTCCATTTCTTGTCCCCTAAGGATTTGTGATGAGAGGCACAGCGTTGGAGCAGAAAACAATTTGTTCCTGGCTTCAGCTATTTGATATTACCCATGATGGGGTTGTTGTCCTCTGCACTGATTTATCTGGAAAGGCCTCTGGGCATTCCCAGATGCTGGGCAGCCAGAGGGGAGGTGAGAATAAGAAATTCCATGCTGTTTGTGCCTAATTTTCCTGCTGGCTGTTTTCTGTTTCCTTTAAGCCTCAAGCTGGGAATGTGAAGCCCTGGTCTGGCTCCCAGTGCACCTCCACTGTGCTGTTCAATCCCACCAGCAGAGTGTCTCCCAGGATGAGAAATAGCTCCTAAAGCACAGGGAGAGCTCTAGAAGGTTGGGAACGTGCCCAAAACATCAACAAATTGATCTGTGCAGGGTTCCTGCTGTGAGCACCACAGTTTAAAACAGCCAGGGTGGGAGGAACGAGACAGGCTGGTTTTGCATGAGATGACAGAAATGAATTGCAGGGGGAGCTTGGGGAATTTTCACTGCAAGCTGCTGGAAAACTCTGGTGTGTCCAGCCTGGAAAGGCTGTCTGGAAGGCAGAGCACAGCTGTAATGGGAGTGTTGAAGGATGGGGTGTTCCATGTGGGGTCTGTGCCTGCCCCCATTCATCTGCTGCACGTGGTGAAGGCGTCCTAGAATGGGATCCCAAAGTGGTTTGGGCTGGAAGGGACTTTAAACCTCACCTTGTTCCACACCCCTGCCATGGGCAGGGACACCTCCCACTATCCCAGGCTGCTCCAAGCCCCATCCAACATGGCCTTGAGCACTTTCCACGGATGTGGCATCTCTCTGGGCAAGGTGTGGGTGGGCACAGCTCTCCATGGATCCCCGTTTATGGGCTGCTCTTCCTGGGGCTGTGAAATGTGGCCCTCAGCCCCTTTGTCTGCAGTGCCACTGCCTGTGCTGAGCTCCCCAGAGGGGCTCCAGTGAGGGGCAGGGTCCTGAGAAAGAATCTGCACCCATTTCTTGCTCCCTCCCTCCCAGTCTGGGGCATTTTTGCAGCTTCAGGGCTTCCCGAGCTGGAAGTTAATCTGTAACTTTATAATTAATAGTCCTGGATGGAGTTTTGCCAGGTTGCTCAAGCCTTTTTGTGTTCTGGGCCCTTGGTGTGCCCTGTTGTAAAGGGTTCATGCTGCTGTGACAGAGCCGTTTCAGTCATGCTTCAAAGTCTTTGTTTTTCCCAGTACGTTGAATTTTTGCTGTTTTTTCTCAGGCCTCTGGCATCCCCTGACCTTTCTCTGGCAGGAGGAGCATCTTGCAGCCCTGCTCCTGACACATTTTATACCTTTTTTTCCTCTCTCTGAAGATCTTTTGAGAGTGTGGCCTGATGCCATGCAGGCCGTCAGCCCGGGGCTGGGGGAGCTGCTGGGCAACCTGTTGAGTTTGTGCTGGGGTTTGGTGCAAGTCCTGCAAACTCTGCTTACAAAAAATGTGTGTTCTCAGCTCTGCCCAAAAAACAGTGCTCAGCTCAAACACTGAGCTGCCCCTTTCTTTCCTGCTCTGCTTTCCCTGTTAATATCTGCTGGAAGGGCTCATGTCTCATCTCAGCATCCACCTGGGCATGTCCAAGTCCCTCGTGCAGAGCTGATGTTCCCACACTCCCCTCTCCTCTGGGTGTTTTCTCTTTCTTAATATTTTTTATTTTTTTTTACTCATCTCTGTCCCATCTCAGCATCCACCTGGGTGCATCCACATCAGTGCAGAACTGATATTTCCACACTTCCTTCTCCTCTGGGTGTTTTCTCTTTCTTAATATTTTATTTTCTTTTATTTTACTCATGTCTGTCCCATCTCATCATCCACCTGGGCACATCCAAATCCCTCATGCAGAGCTGATGTTCCCACACCTCCCTCTCCTCTGTTTTCTTTCTCTTTCTTAATCTTTTATTTTTTTTTTCTTACTGCAGGTTATTTTAGCCCAGTAAACATTTTTTTTTTGACAGTTAGTGACATGAAAAAATCCTTTTCCTGTCCAGCCCCCAGCTGATTATTTAAGGGGAGAAGATGATTAAATCCAGCAGGGCTGATTTGAATTCTGTGTTGGCAGGAAGGGGGTGGCTGATGGGGGTCTGTCAAGCCACAGAGTTTGCCTTCATCAGCATCTTGGGAGAAACAGCCATGCCAGCTGCTTAAAACATCTGGTTTGGGTTGTTCCCTCCACTCCCCACCCCTGCTTTTCTTTCTTTCCCTTTTCTTCTGGAGAGTTCAGCCTTGCTGACTCGGAATGTTGGATCTGGAGGGGTGGCAGCTCGGTTTGTGCTGTTCCACTCCAGCACCAGAGCCTGGTGAGGGTTGCTGGCTTGGAGTCCAAGCCAGGGGCAGCCAGAGCAGTAAAAACCCAGCACCATCTGCTCCCAGCTTTGTGCAGGAGGAGCTCTGCACAGTCCTGGGGCTCTGTGGTTGGTGTGATGCCAGCAGGGAGCAGGGAGGGCCCCTCTGTGCAAAGGGGGAAGGTGTTTTCCTAACCTTGGTGGCATGGAAACAGGAGCAGAGAGAGCCAGAGCAGCCCCAGCAGAGTTAATTAAGTGCTGCATTTAAGAGGCGGAATCGAATGGAATGGCTTTGCATTCACTGGAGTTGGCTTTTCCTGCTCTCAGGACCTGGGGGAGGCCCGAGTACCTGTGCAGTGGGCAGCAGTGCATTAGTGTGGATTTGGCTGAGGCTTGGGAGAGGAGGTTTGAGCTCTCTGAGCAGTGGATTTGCTCACCAGCAAGCCCTGAGCCTGCCTGATGAGGGCAGAGTGCTGTGAGCGCTGCCAGGAGGGTGCAGGGGTGAGGATCCCTGTCACTTTAGTTTTTTAAGATTTTCTAAGCCTTCTGATGTTAACATTCTTGTAGTGAACTTTCTCACACACTTTCTGTAAATAACCCATTGCTTTGTATTCCTTTATGGAGGAGGAGAGAGTCGATGGACTGTTGGCTTGTCCAGTGGCATTGGAGAGGTGGCACTTTCACCCTCCAATGCACTGTCACTTTTAGAAAACTATAAATGTTGGAGTCAGAAAATAAACTTCCCTCTTTTCCTTCGCCTTGAGGACAGCAGTGTGCGCTCGTGTTTTTTTGTATCCTATAGTGACAGATCCCCTCCTTTCTATCCCCTTCCTCTTGACCAGGCTGAGCCCCTTTCCAGCTCCCTCAGCCCCTCCTGGGGCTCCAGCCCCTTCCCCATCTCTGTTCCCTTCTCAGTATCTTTCTTGTGATGGTCCCAGACCTGGGCACAGCATTTAAGGTTAACATAAAACCCATAAACAACCAAAATGTAGCCCAGGCTGTGCTGATGGTGTGGCCCAGCTCACTGTGAGTTCAGACACCCCCTCCAGGCTGAGCTCAGCCACCAGAGGGGTTAGGAACCCTCCACTTGGAACAATCAGCAACGTTTCCTGCGCTCTGGAAAATCCAAACGAATCTTGTTTGGTGCCTGCCTGCACCTTGCTGGAGGGGAATTCTGTGCTGCTGAACGCTGTGCTGTGCCAAAAGGAGCAGGTCCCTGTCTGGGGCAGAGCCAGCTCCTCCTTCCCAGCGTGGAAATGGAGCTCCTGGACTCCCCTGGCCTCGCCCTCCACTGCCACTGTTTATTGGGATAGGCTATCTCCTGGTATTTTGGCCACAGAGGATGACTTGCAATATTTCAGGTTTTCCTGGCTTGTCCTTTCACCTGCCTGCCTTTTCCCTTCAGCCCCCCACCCTGTGCTTCTGATGCCTGACTTTATTATCTTTGCTATTTCTAACCCTTTTTTTTGGTGCCTGATTTCTGCTGGGGGGAAGCTGGAAAAGGTCAGGCTCTCACTAGTGAAGCTGATTTCATTTGTTTGCTGCATCTGTGGACAAACTTGCATGTGTGTTGCAAGTATGAGCCTGCCAGGAGCCTCCTGGGCACATGGGCCCCGTGGTTGTTTATTTATTTACCTCTCCTCTGTTGTTCTTTTCTCCCACCTGATCCAGTATTCCCAATTTTACCTCTTCTTGCAAGACAAAAAAGCTTATTGGACTGCAAACAGTAAACAGAGCTGACATTTGCAGCAGTCAGTGTGATACAGGAGGATGGCGGATGCAGCAGCACTTTTTTGGGCTTGTTTCTACTCATTTAAAATCTCTTTTAATCAGGAGCTAATGACAAGTTTTGGTCACGAGAGCTGATGCACAGGGGAAAAAAAAACCAACCCCACCAGTTTGCATTTCAAATAATGCAAACCATTATAAATGGGGAGATCTGCAAGGATATAATCAAGCTAAATTGCTCATTGTTGCTCTCACCAGAGATGATTTCTTGCCTCTCTCTGGGCTGGGCTGTCGTCTGGCTTTAGGGAGGATGTGTTCTCTCTTTATTCCTGCTATAAACCTTTGCAGCAGCAGCAGCAGCTGGTGGCTATAAGAGTGAGTTTTTCCTCTGGGTTTTGTGCAGATCAAGTGAAAAAATATTCCTGGTGGCGTGGATGTTGCTGTCCAAAGTGTGGCAGGAAAATTGTCCTGCAGGTTCTGCCCCTCTCCCCCTGCAGCTGAGCTGAGCCCTTCAGGTGGAGCTGTCTCCTCCTGCAACAGGTCACAGGCTGCCAGGAAAGCAGCTCTGCTTGGGAGCAGAGGACTCTCTCTGCCTGCAGATGGTGTGCAATAAGCTCTGGGTTTTAGTGACTCTGTGCAATTTATCCCGTTGAAAGTGGCTGAGCCTGGAGAGAATCAGGATGCTGAAGTCTCCAAACAAATCGTGATGCGTTTAGCGCTTGGGTGGTTTTTTGGTCCTGATTTTCTTCAACTGTGCTGTACATGAATGCAACATAAGAACTGTGCACTTTTCCTTGCTTTAATTGAGCTAGGGTGTGGGAACACGGAATGGTTTGGGTTGGAAAGGAGATTAAAGCTCAGCTAGTCCCACCCCCTCATGGGCAGGGACAGCTTCCACTGTCCCAGCTTGTTCCCAGCCCCTGGCCTTGGACAATTCCAGGGATCCAGAGCTGCTCTGGGCACCCTGTGCCAGGGCCTCACCTCCCTCCCAGGGAATTGTTCCCAATATCCCATCTACACCTTCCCTCCTTCTGCTTTCCCCCTTGTTCTATCACTTCACGCCTTTGGGAAAAGTCTCTCTACTTTGTGTACTGTGGAGATAGCTGATAAAGCTGGGAAGCAGTACTCTGGTCTGCTGATTTTCCTGCTAAATTGTTTTAAAAAATTATTTAGCAATAATTTGCTTGGTTGTTTCTTCACTGGGCAGCTCTCTGAGAAGTGTAGGTGGCTTCAGTCACTACTTGGCAGTGAAGCTTTGCATGGAAATGCCACAGCCTGGAAAACTTCATGGTTGTGGAAGGCAAACGTGGCTTTATGATATCACTCTTGTCCCCAAAATACAGCTTTTGGCTCCATTATTCTGCATGTGTCTCTCTTAAAGCTTTTTTCCCCTTTGATGGAGCAACTTTTGCTGAGGAATGGGAGCGTCCTGAGGGTTAAGTGACCTAATTTCATCTGTGCTGCTTTTGTCTTTCTACCCTCAGAAGGCAGAGACCCAGGACTGAGAAGCATATAAAAAGATTCTAATTAGTACAGGACAAAAAAAAAAAAAAAAAAAAAGGCTTCCCTTGAAAAATGGGGACTGATTTTAATCTTCTAAATTAGCAAAGGGGTGGAGTTACAAGCAGTAAGTGTGGCACCTACTTGGATATTCCACAGCATCCTTTTTTTCTTTTTTTGGTAGGAAGGCAAGCTCCTGGGGTGGAATTACAGCTCCCATCAGAGAGTGTCTTGTTTGGACATGCTGACAAGCCACTGATGTCCTTGTCAGCTGTAAATGCCAACCTGACTGTCAGGCACGAGAGAGGTGAAAGAGCCTGGTGTCACCTCCCGCCTCCACCTGTGACAGGAGGGAAACCTGGCTCTGGTGGCAGCTGGCAGAGCCACCAGCTCCTGCCTGAGGGTGACATGGAGTCCTCTGCCATGCCTCAGTGGAGCAATGTACCTGGAGACCTCAGTGTGCCCCAGCCATCCTGCTTGTCGCTGCTCTTATCAGAACCCCCTCAGGGCCCTCTGGAATTCATCGATTGAATTAAGACATTAAACTGCACTAAAATATGAAAGAAGAAGCTGAGAAACCAAATTCCAAGACCACAAGAAAGAGATGAGAAACCAAACTCCAGGACCACAAGAAATAGATAGCAGAGAGCTGTGGGCCACCTGGACTGTAACCAGTCCCATATTCTGAAAGGTGGATGGGCAAGACAAGGCACCAATAAGAAATGTGTGATCAGCAGTGGCAGAATCCATAAATAAGTGTAAAATGTTAACAATAAATGGCTTCTCCCTAATCATATTGGTCCAGGAGCCCTGAATTTCCCACATCTCAGCACCCTTCTCATCACAGCTAGCTCAGGAGGTCCCACAAGGAGCAGAGAAGGCAGGTACCCCAGGAAAGATGATTTTTGGGGTGGCTCTTGGCATAAAGCCCGGTGTATTTGGGATTAGGCACTAGGACACCACAGCTTGCAGCCTTTTTGGCCAGATCCCTCTTGAGCCTGGCATTTTTGCCAGGTGGAGATGAAGAGCTTTGCTGGGTACTCGGAGAACTCAGCTCTCCACCTGTAATTTTTTTGTCAGAACTTTCATTCCTCTTTATTGCTGTTTTTCTAATTTTTCTCCGGGCTTCTAATGACAGTGATTATGCCAAATGCAGCCCATTTCATGTACTGTGGAAATGACTTTCAGACCCAACTCTCAGGGCTTGAAGGACCATTAAAAATCCTGCTTTTCAGAACTCAGCTTTGGTGTTCTCCCCACTCTATTTCCAGCCCTGTGTTAAGCTGTAAAGTAGTAAAATTGCTGACTTGATTATGTTGCATTAATTAATTATCTCTATAGCAACATGCACTGATGTCATAAATATGGGAATTCAGCAGTGCAGCTGGATGGAAGAGGAGCTAATGGATAAATGGGGAGAAAGCTTTTTTTTTTAATCTCTGCAGTAGTTAAGTGAACAGATTACTAATAAAACAATATTTTGCACAGTTTCTCTTTCACTGCCCCATTTCCCTTGTGATGGAGCCTTCTGCACTGCACAGGTCCTGAGTGTTCCTCCTGGAGAAGTTTTCCAGGCTGCAGGTCCCACTCAAAGCCCTGCTCTCTTTTGTACTGACCTGGAAATGTGGAAATGGAGGCAGCAGAGCTTCTCCTTGCAGGAGGAATCCCCCTGCCTTCAGCAAAGCCAGGGATGGCTCTCCACGGGGGAGGGAAGGGTGTGGGTCTTGAGAAGGAAATACAGATAATTTTGGCACTGTGAGGTGGAGGGGCTCATAGTGTGAGACAGGAGATGTCAAGAGGCAGAGGAGATGGGAAAAAAAAGTGGATTTTGGCTCGGAGAAAGCTGGGATTCTCTGCTTAATGTGGGTACAACTCATTGTTACTTGTCTGGCTGTCAGGAGCTCTGGGTTATGTCTGGAAGTCCTGGCTGGCCACTGGCTCTCTCCTATTCTGGTTTTTGGATTAAAGGCAGGAGAGAGGTGTTTACAAGCAGCGTTTGTGCAGTGGGGCTCGGAGAGGGACCCTGTCCCTGTCCCCAGGAATTTGCAGCAGATGTGGTGTCCTGAGAACCCAGCAGGGATGGCTTGCGGTGACAACTGCAAAATCAGGCTGGGGAGAGGAATAACCAGTTGTTTCAAAGGGAGAAATATGGTCACAAGAGTCCATAATTGCACTGCAGGTCTAAAGCTCCACAGAGGTTGGGACCTGGTGCTTTTCTCACTCATTTTTGTTGTCAGTCTCTCCCCTGAATAATTTTGTTTTGCTGTTTGCTTGCAGCTATCATCTGTGAAGCTGATCAGTCCTCACCAGTCCAGCACAAGGCTGGAGCAGCAAAGGCACTCTGGGGTGAATAATTTATTCAGTTAATCTATTTTGATTTCTGTCATTTGATGACAGAAAGTCTCAGGCAGGGTCTGTGTGGAGGAGGCTCGGAATGCAGCTCTGCTATTTATACAGCACCCTGGCTCCGGGAAGAGCTGTGAGGATCTGCTTGGTGGGGTGAAGAGCTGGTGATCTCAGAGGACTTGGGGATGTCAGACACTCCTGAGTTTTCA
>NW_005054631.1:94262-103124 GCF_000277835.1 Geospiza fortis
AAAAGACTTGGGGATGTTGGATTAGTTTTGCACTGTGGAGGAGCAGGGAAAATTCACGGTGAGGGCGTGATGGGCACTGCTGGGGGAGCTCTGGGACAGTCCCTGGGCAGGTGCTGAGGGTTAAAACCCTCCTGTGCAGCAGCCCAGACCATGTGCAGTCAGATCAGGCCCTTTTCTGCCTCACATGGGGCAACTGGGAGGCATTTTAAAAACTTTTATTCCATTTTCAGTCTCATGTGTGGGGTGAGACAATACAGATGTTATAATTCTCACCATCACAATCAGAAGCCAACTATTTCCTAATTATATTATAAATGTATTTCTTGGCCTATCAGCTTTTGCTGTGCCACACAGCATCTGCTGGGAACAGAAAGCCCCAAATATTGCTGGCCTGCTCCTTGTTTAATTAGCTGCCACAGGTTTAACTCAGAGTGCAGGACACTGCACAAACACCACGTTATAAACCACCCTTTCTGCCTTTCTGCCTATGTGCAGGAAGGGTTAAGCTGTAAAACAAATTTCTACGTGAATTCAAAAAACTCGTTAACACGGGAATATTTTGATTTCCGCCGAAAAGTGTTTATTTTGGTAGCCTGCACAAAACTTCAGCTATTCTAAAACCCCTGAGATTTCACAGGCAAGCTTTCATGTTCCCAGCAGAGAAGGAGGTGAGATACTCAAAGAATCTCTGTTCTTATTTCAGC
Source organism: Geospiza fortis (assembly GCF_000277835.1). Taxonomy (NCBI): domain Eukaryota; kingdom Metazoa; phylum Chordata; class Aves; order Passeriformes; family Thraupidae; genus Geospiza; species Geospiza fortis. The sequence continues at coordinate 94,967 of NW_005054631.1, forward strand.
ACTGCACTTGCCAGCCAAATTTTCCAAAAGAGCCCAGTTTGCTGACACAAATGGTGTTGCTGATGTGCCCAAGGAGAAGGAAGTGCTGGGGAACAAATTCCTCCCTGGGTCCAAGTCTCTCCCATCTTATCTTCCCCTTCCATATGTTTCCTCTGTAATGAGAGGAATTATTTATCATTAAAGTGATATATAATTTAAAAATTAAAGTTAATGAATGCTTAAATTAATTTACTGACAAAAACAAATGTCTGTCCTTCAGCTCCTATAATTTTAATTGGAGTGGGCTACAGCTTAATTAACATGTATTGATTGTAGTCCTGAGTGCATCTCTAGGTGGGTGGACTGTGTTGGGAGAAATCCTCCTCTGAGATGAAGATTTGCTGATAACATTCTGAATAATTGTCTTGTGAGGAGACAGAAGTCTTTGCTGTTTTCTCTGCAGAAAGCTTTTAACAAAAGGTATTGTTTATAATTAAGGCAAAAAAAATTTGGCACGGCCGCTTTATAGACGGGGAGAGAATTCTGCTGCAAAAATATTAATGAATTGAGTCATTAATTAGGTGCACGAAGGAGACGGAAAATTGGAGGAGAGTTGGAGCAAATAAAGAAGCGGATGCAACTGGAAACTTTTTGGGGGATAAAAAGGTAGGTTTCAATTTTGTTTTTATTCCCTGCACTCTTTCGCAGATATCCCCAGTTCCATGGTGGGGATGAGGACTGTGTGGCAGCAGGGAGTGGCTTTTTCAGGGGTGTGAGGGCCACCTGCTTTGGGCCAGGGGGAGGAGAAAACATCCCAAAGCGCCTCCAGATGTTAGCCCCAGATGTTCTGGGAGCCTGTGGAGCTGGGGACAGGCCCTGCAGGCAGGGTGTGAGGAGATCCTGGCACAAAAACCACAAAATCCTCTGCCTGGTGCTGAAAACCTTTCCCCTGACCTGTTCAGTGTGGCAAAGGACCCGAATCCATCTCTTTAGAGAGACCTCTGTATTGTCTGGTGTTAATATTTTATGTTTTACGAACGACCAGAATGAAAGATGTGCCACACCTTTCATCTCCTCATCTTTTGTCTCCTTGCAGCTTCAGCCCACAGATTGCCTGAGCTCAGTCAAGGATTCAAGAGGGAGGCACCCCCAGGAGCCTCCTGGCCCTTTGGGGCAGGTTTGGGGTCTGCAAGGGGGAAAAGCCAGAAAGGACAAGAGGAAACGGCCTCAGGCAGGTTCAGGTTGGACATCAGGGAGAATTGCTTCACAGAAAGGGTTGTCAGGCATTGGGAAAGGCTGCCCAGGGAGGTGGTGGAGTTGCCACCCCTGGAATTATTCAGGATGTGGCATTCAGTGCTCTGGTCTGGTTGTGAGGTGGTGATTGATCGAAGGTTGGGGTTGATGATCTTGGAGGCCTTTTCTGACCTAAATGGTTCTGTGATCCTGTAATCCTGTGATTCTCTCAGCCTTGGGTTTGAGAGGCTTTTTCTTCCCTAGCACAAGCTCCTCCCTCTTCAAAAATACATTTTTTAAATTGAATTGTAGAGGTGCTGAGAAAGCAACCAGCCCTCTAGACTTGACTCACAGCAAAATGTTTATAAATTCAGATCCAGGTTGCAGAGACAAAGAGTAAAACAAAGGAAGAGGGGATTTTGTGAAGCCCCATGTTACCTGGGTGGAAGAGCTTCACAGCTGCCTTCCATCACCACTTTCTGCACAGGGGATGGGAAGGGGGCAAGTGGTGGTGATTTGGGGAGCCCCTCACCCCCTTTTCTGCCCCCAAGCCCAGCTGGCAGCTCCATGTGCCCTTTCTTGGGATCACAGAACCCTTTGGTTTGGAAAACACTTCCAAGACCATCGAGTCCAACCTTTAATTCACCCAGCACTGCCAAGGCCACCACTGAACTGTGTCCCCAAGTGCCACATCCACCACACCTTTTTCAAACACTTCCAAGGATGATGATTCCGACGCCTCCCTGTTCCAGTGTCTGGCCACACTTTCAGTGAAGAATTTTTTTTCCTGAGATCCAACCTAAACACCCCCTGGTGCACCTTGGAGCCATTTCCTCTACCCTGTCCCTTTTGTCCTGGGAGAAGAGCCTGACCCTCACCTGGCTACAACCTAATTAAAGTTTTCCTTGCCCTAGAGAAGGAGGATTTTGATTCATCCAGTGGGGCTGTGTAAATGGAAACTCCTCTTCCAACTTGTCAGGCCCATCCCTTGCTCTGTCCCTTTTTATTAATGCCATGCACAGGCAATGCCTTCCTGGAGACCTTTTTCTCCCCCTCCAATATATTGAATAAATTTTACATCAGGAAGGAAAGTAACTTGCAATAATGACCCATCAGTGGGTATTTAAGATTGCTTTAATGGGTCACATTGATGTAATCTCCACTTTTTCCTGGGAAGATCATATTGGGCCATAACCTCGGTTCATATTTATGTCAGAAGAAACTATATGGTGGAAATGGCTCAGAAAGAGATTTTGCCTGCTAAGCAGTCAGATACAAATGTACAGAGCTGCCAGAAATGTGCTGGGGTTTGAAGGCAGACAGGGAAATATCAGACGTTTAGGGCATTTCTCTCTTGCTTGGAAAAATTCCTGAAGAACTGGTTTATCACCCTAAGATGTGACCCAAGAGGGTGTGTGCTCATGGGAGCAGAAATGTGCAAGGTTGAGCAACTTTTGGATTACTCTTAGGAGCACTTTTATAATCTTTTTCATGTGGGCATGAGAGATGTCTGTAGTTTGCCTGGCTAAAAAAAAAAAGAAGTCAGGAGGGAAAGATAAATATAAATAAAAGCAATGGAGGTGTATGTATATAAATATATATGCATAATATAAATTTATTTACATGTAATATCAGTAATGTTTGACCTTCCAGTCATGTCCTTGTGCCTGTTACTCCTTATTGCTCAGACCCTTCTGAAGGCCAAAAGCCAGCCCAGCCTTGGGGTATCAGGGACATTTGGGTTGTCTATAAAAGAAAATAAAGGATGAAAATTGCATTTCAGGCCATTCCTCTTGGCCAGAAGCAGCAGCTCTGTCTTGCTCCAGCTCTGCGGGAAGATGAGATAAAGTTGCAAGTTCACTTGGCCAGGATGGATGAGGGTGCAGGGAAGGCAATGAAAATCACACAAATCACACAAAATCACACAAATTCCCCGAGCTGTCTCGGCCAGGGAGGGACAAACATGACTAATGCTGCCTGAATGATTTGCACAAAAGGATTTCTTGGACAAACTTTGCCTTCCTGGAGGTAAACTGTCAGAGGGCACAGCTCAAGTTTTCTGATGTGTTCATGAGTCAGAATTATTTAATGAGGGAATGGAGCAGCCTCCCCCAGGCCCTGGAGCCGGGTTACCCAGGGGAGCAGCACCAGCCCCAAGCAAAGAGCTCTTGTTCTTGAGGTCACCCCGAGCTCTCCCGGATAAAATCACTCCTTGGTTTGTATTTTTGGGATCATTTGTAGTGCTGTGAGGTGGGAAACCTGATTGCAAAGAGGGTTTTAGTGATGTAAGTGTCCAAATGGTGACACCGGTGCTCAGTTCCTAGAAATGCTTCCAGTGGTTCCCATCTAAAAAAAAAAAATATATATATAAAGTGTGGCTGCACTTTATATTTTTATTTTCTTTTCTTCTTCTTCTTTTTGGGTACACCATCTAATTTTATTGTTCTTTCTGTCAACCCTTTTGACACACTTGTGAGAAGAATAATTTATTCAGCCATTTTGTCAGTGCCATTATCTCTAGCAGAAAGCCAACAACTAAAAATTAGTGGTGTAGCACACACACACACAGAGGCTAAAGAATGAGACTTTCTTCCTTTCCTTCTTTCTCTTTTCTTTTTCTTTTAAAACACTCATTTGCTGAAAAATAACATTTCAGGTCAGCTGAAATTATTTGCGTTGAACTCAACAAAAAAGATGACAGCAGAAAGCAGCAATTTGGAAAAAAATCAAACCACTTTTTTGTGCATTTTTGAAATTAGATGCTTTTACTTCTGTTTTTTTGATGCCATGTTTGGAGCCAAAATGAAACTAACATTAAGTTTAAAAAGATGCTCTTTTGAGCTTCCCTATTGAATCTTTCCTCCCCACCCCCAAATTTTCTCCTTGCTTTAAATTTTGATTAGGAAGAAATAGTTTGTCTTGAGCTGGCTCAGGATGAGCCTGACCTAAAGGAAGTAAATCCACATGGTTTTTAACTGGTTGAAGCCAGTTAAAAAAATTGGAATAACTCCCGTAGCACAGCAGAGACTGGAGGTGTCCTGGATCCTTTTGGGCATCCAAGGGGCACCAAAAAATGAAATAACTCCTGTAGCATAGCAGTGTCCTGGATCCTTTTGGGCATCAGTGACACCAAAACTAAAATAACTCCTGTAGTGTAACACAGCCTGGATCCTTTTGGGCATCTAAGGAACACCAAAAAACCCAGAAATAACTGCTGTAGTGTAGCAGAGCCTGGATCCTTTTGGGCATCCAAGGGACACCAAAAAATGAAATAACTCATGTAGCACAGCAGAGACTTGAAGTGTCTTGGATCCTTTTGGACATCCAAGGGACTTCTAAAACCAGAAATAACTCCTGTAATGTAGCAGAACCTGGATTCTTTTGGGCATCCAAGGGACACCAAAAAACTGGAATAATTCCTGTAGTTTTACAGAGCCTGGATCCTTTTGGGCATCCAAAGGACACCGAAAAACTGAAATAACTCCTGTAGCAGAGCAGAGACTGGAAGTGTCTTGGATCCTTTTGGGCATCCAAGGAACACCAAAAACTGAAATAACTCCCGTAGTGTAACAGAGCCTGGATCCTTTTGGGCATCCAAGGAACACCAAAAACTGGAATAACTCCCATAGTGCAGCAGAGCCTGGAGGTGTCTTGGATCCTTTTGGGCATCCAAGGGACACCAAAAACTGGAATATGTCCTGTAGCACAGCAGAGTTTGGAGGTGTGCTGGATCCTTTTGGGCATCCAAGGAACACCAAAAAACCCAGAAATAACTGCTGTAGTGTGGCAGAGCCTGGATCCTTTTGGGCATGCAAGGGACACCAAAAACTGGAATAACTCCTGTAGTGTAACAGAGCCTGGAGGTGTCTTGGATCCTTTTGGGCATCCAAGGGACACCAAAACCTGGATGCTGCTGGAAGAAGAGCATGTGGAGGGGCAGTGGCACCTGGCCTGAGCTGCACAATGGGATCCCTGCAGCATGCTGGATTTTGCTGTGCTCCTGCTTGGAGCCCCCTCCCTGCTCCCTGCACGGCAATATTTCCCTTTAGCACGTCCCAGGAGCAGCCAAATGGCCCAGGCTGGTGTGGAAATGGAAGAATGAAGAGAGAGTTCATTTTTCCTTGCTCTCCCAAGCAGGAGATTCATGAGGTGGCTGGGTGAGTTTAAGGGAACTTGCAGTCTTTTCATCATATTGATGGGTGGATGGATGGTGTGGCTTGGAGAATGTTTAGGGCTTTAATTAAATCAGGGCTGCACTCTCTGCAACAGTTCCCTGCTGCTTTGGGGAGTCATTCCCAGCCTCTTCAGACCTTGTGTGGTGCTGGGATGACCCTGGCTGGATGCCATGTGCCCAACAAAGCTGCTCCTTCGCTCCCCTCCTTGGCTGGACAGGGGAGAGGAAATTTAATGGAAAGCTCGAGACCAGGACAGGGCAGGATCACCCAGGAATTACTGTCGTGGGCAAAAAGGTCAGCTTGGGGAAATTAATTTCATTTATTGGCAATCAAATTGGAGCAGTGTAATGAGAAATAAACCCCAATCTTAAAAGCACCTTCCCCCCTACCCCTCCCTTCTAGTCAGGCTTAATTTCACTCCTGAATTTTCCCCCTGCTCCTGCCCAGCAGTGTATGGGGTGTGAAATGGGCTTGTGGTCACTTTGTCACACATTTACTTCTTCCTCCTCATCCTTCCCCTGCAGCAGGAGGGCTCCTTCCCCTTGGGAAGGAAATATTTGAAATATTCCAAGGTGAGTGCTCCCCACAGGCTGCTCCTCTCTATGGGGCATCCCTTGGGATCACAGCCTCCTTCAGGAGCATCCCCTTCCTCCACACACTGCAGGGGGATGGATTCCTGCTCCATCCTGGAATTCCAGGGCTGCAGGGGCCACTCTGCCTCCCCATGGGCTGCACCAGCTCTGCTGGGGCCAGGAGAAGCTTCTGGCACTTCACAGGAGCCCCTCCTGTAGCCCCCTGCTCCCAAAACCTGGCCATGCCAGCCCAAGGCACCTTGAATCGTTACTTGGGGGTTAATTTTTCAGCCTAAAACAAACCTGTTATTTTAGAGATTAAAGTTCCAGCATAAACAAACTCATGTGCACGTTGTTTTTGCACGGGAGATGTTTTTAGCATCGTATTTAATGTTCCCAACAAAGCCATTGCTCGTGGTGTTTTGCAGCCTGGGTGCCTTTGAAAGGGTAGATATGGACCTCGTTTGATGTTGAGCTATTTGGGGCTTTTTATTTGCATTTTGTGGCTCTTATCTTGTAGGCAGAGACTCCTTTCTGTGTCTGTGGATCAGGATGTCACCCACAGAGCTCTGTGGAGATGGGAGGTGGCTCCAGAGGTGCAAGACACAAGTTCAGGAGCAAATGGAAAAGAGGCATATAGAACATTTTCACTTCGAGGTTTGCCTCATCCTAGCAGAGACTGGAGGTCACTTGTGTTTTTTCCATGCACCTTTGATTTTTTTTCTTTTTTTTTTTTTAAAGCCATCCCAGACTGGCAGAGATGGGGGAGGTGAATTTGCTGGAAAATTGAAATGCATCCCTGAAATTCAACAGCTGCCCCTGTGTAGGATTGATGGGGGTAGGACGGTCGGGATGGATGGAGACGAGAGATTTTTGAAGTTAGGTTGTGGAACTTGGGGTTTATTGCAAAGGGCCTGGGGCAGGGCCCTGCTGGGAGCTGCCAGCCACAGTTCAGAGCAGGCTGAGAGAAGAGAGGGGCAGAGAGGATGAGAGGGTGAGAGAGTAAAAGGGTAAGAGAGTAAAAGGCAAGAAGTAAGAGCTAAGAGACAAGAGAGTGATATTCCCATTACAATACAATAAATCTTCTTCTGTGTTGAATATTCTGATTCTCACTAACCAATCTAGTACAAGATACAAATCCTACAGCATTTACATACAGCCTATAAGAATCACTACGTTACCATACTGTGTTACATTTTAAACCCTAAAAACTCCTCTTTGGGCCCCTTCTGCCAAGCTGTAGGGTCTGCTCTGACCCTTGGTCCTGTCTGCAAGCAGAGGGTGTTGTTCCATCAAAAGGGGATCACCTTCAGCCGGCCACGCCATTGTTTTCCAGTTGTTCAGTAACTGAGGGATCTCAAAGCTTGCTTCCATTTCAATCTCCCTTATAGTTTCCATATTCTCAAAATCTTTTGCCAGACAATCACATTTTTAAGGCTCTCCTGTTTCATCTTCCCCGACACCCCTGAGTGCTTGGCTTCTGGGCATGGCTGCAGTGCCAGGGGCCAGGGAAACAAAAACCACTCCAGCTCTTCCTCAGAGGGCAGGGAGGAGAGGAAGGGAGCAGTGCAGAGCTGCTGTTCCCTTGTTGGCTCAGCGATGGGCAATGAGCATCCACCCCTCTGAGCTGCAGGTCAGGCTGTCAGGGGAGGGCTCTCAGCTTCCTGCAGGCTCCCCATTGTGATGGTGCTCACAGGGGTCTGGGGATGAGGGAAGAGGATCTGACTCCATGTTTCAGAAGGCTTCATTTATTATTTTATGATATATATTACATTAAAACTATACTAAAAGAATAGAAGAAAAGGTTTCATCAGAAGGCTAGCTAAGAATAGAATTGCAAAGAATGATAACAAAGGTTTGTGGCTTGGGCTCTGTGTCCAAGCCAGCTGACTGTGATTGGCCATTAATTAGAAACAACCACATGAGACCAATCACAGATGCACCTGTTGCAATCCACAGCCGCAGATAACCATTGTTTGCATTTTGTTCCTGAGGCCTCTCAGCTTCTCAGGAGGAAAAATCCTAAGGAAAGGATTTTTCATGAAAAGATGTCTGCGACAGGTGATGAGCATCCGCCCCTCTGAGCTGCAGGTCAGGCTGTCAGGGGAGGCCTCTCAGCTTCCTGCAGGCTCCCCACGATGTGAAGCACTACAAAACTTGTGCCTGATGAGCTTGCGGGGCTTCCTGGTGGTGAACAAT
>NW_005054631.1:103137-118115 GCF_000277835.1 Geospiza fortis
TGGAGAGGAAAGCCCCGCAGGAGCAGTGGGAGGCTCTGAGGGTGCTGCTGCCACCAAGCTGTGCCATGGGCAGCCCTGGGTGGTTCCTTGAGTGTCACTGGTCCTCAAAATCAAAACCCCCTCCCAAAGCTATTCCAGCAGGGCTCAGGATGCTCTGTGGGCTCTGCCTTTGGCACCCAGAGCAGCATCTCAAAGGGGAGGGTGCAGGGAGGGATCAGGCAGGCACTGCTGCTGCTGCTGCTGCGTGTGAGCGCGTTGTTCTAACGCACTCATCTCTTGTTTCTGTAAAGGTTATAAAAGTAAATAATCTTGCTCTAACACAGCGTCCTTGCAGTGCCTGGGTGGCTCCGTGGATAACTCTTCCTAAGGCTGACTTGTGGTGATTAATACTCCACAGAGGGAAATTGTTTTTCTTTTTAAAGGGAGCAGAGACATAAAGCTTGAAGATGCTTGCTCCCTTCATGCCCCCTGTGCTTGAGGCTGATTAGCTTTTGTTTCCTCCTCCAGCACGAAGGAACTGGTGAAATGTGCTCCCTCCTGCCCTGCAGTGTTGATCCCTGGCGCTGTGGGGATGAGCAAGTGGCCAAAAGCATCAGGAGGTGACTCTGCTCTGCCATAGGACCCCTCCTCACAGGCCTAGGGAGGCTGGCAGCAATTTTGGACCAGGTGAGCAGCATCAAGCTTCTTTCTGTGTGCTGGAGAGGGGATGAGTGCTGGGCAGGAGAGGCTGGAGTGTCCCAGCCCTCCCTTCCTGGCCCTTGTGCTGTGCTGAGCTCAGGCTGATGCTGGCCCTGTCTCTCTAATGGGGTTTTTAGCACTCTTCAGAGACCTGCCCTGAGCTACAGCCATGGGCTGGGAGAGCACGGGGTTGGTACTGCCCAAGGTTTCCCTGCCCAGCAGCCAGGCTTGCACCTGTGTGAAACCCTGAGATGAATGAAAACTGTCCCTTTTCCCTGAATATTCTCAGTATTGCACCCCTCTCCATGCTTGAACTGTCTTGCCCGGGATTACAGCCCTGCATTCCCTCGTTTTCCAGAAATGTTTTGTCTTTGTGGAGCACAAATGTTGCCCTGAGCCATCCAGCTCCGTGTGCTCCCCACAGACGTGGCTTCTCCAAAACTTTCCACTCAGCGCTCAAACCTCTTTTGACCTTTGAAAGCTTTGGCTTGGGAGGGAAATTCTTCTGCTCCACGAAGGGATGCTGCAAAATAAATCCCACCACGGGCAAGGGAGAGGCATCTAATCTCCTTGCTCCTTAGATTTAGCTGTGCCATTAGCCTGGACCCTGCACATAAAGCTAATTTTATAATTTGTAAACGTTGCTGAGTGGTTTTTATAGAGGAATGTCGGGAAGTGATGAAATACCTTCAATAGATTTATAAAGAAGTTTAATGCATAAAGATCTCTGCCCCCCCTCCTTCTGTCTTGGAGATGCCCACAACAGAAAACATGGCCATGGGAAGGGCTTTGTGGCCAGCACTCAAGCCTTTAATTTTGCTTTTACAAGACAGTTTTACAACATCAAGAAGAATGGAAAAGCTGCAAGGCGTGCACGCTCAAGACGCTGCGCTCCTGGAAAGTTCTGGATGGGCTCCAGGCAATGTTTGGTGGCAAAGAAAGATGAAGGGCTTGGAAAGAAGAGGAAGTAATCAGCCAAGCCCTCATCCTGCAATATTCCTGTTGCTGTGAGCTGGGAATGCCACTGGAGCATGGACAGAGAAAAATGTGTTCGTGCAATGTGACGTGTCTGAGGGTGAGCTCTGATTGCATCAGTAACAGCTGCTTCTGCTCCACCCCACTGACTTTTCCTGATCTAATGGAAATGAGCCATCCTATGATCTGCAGGGCTCAAAAACCTGCTTTTTACTGGTGCTTGGGCTCTGTGTGGAGCTCCTGTGTGGTTCCTCCTGGTAGGAATTCCTCTGAATCAGTAAAATGCTCCCTGCTTTCACTGGGGAGGAAAACACTTGTGGGTACCACTGAGAATCTCCTCTGGGTTTGGTGGTTTTGGATGGAGTAAAAACGGACTGACAGGTTTGGAACTGATCAGTGAAAGGAAGGAGAGATGGGTGCAGTGGCTGTGTGTTCCCTGTTTTCCTCGGGCCAGCAAGGGGGATGTGCCACCAAACCTCCACAACACAAGAGCCTGCCTCAAACAGCCCCACCATAGAGGGTTTTGGACCCAGAGATCTGAACTAGCAGCATAACTGATAATCAGCTGACAATCAGCATGCACAGAGCAGCCTTATCACAGCCAGCAGCAGCCCTGTGCTTCCCTTCTTCTTCACCCAAGGGCTGAGCAAACCCAGGGCCAGCATCCTCCCCTGGGTCTCTCCTGAGGAGGATCAGAAGATCTGGAGGAGAAGGCTCCTCCCAGCCCAGTTTGCCCAGATTCATCTCTGCCTAAAGACCTTACACACACTGAGAAGTGTTGGCGGGAGGAAGGATCACCAGGATGTGTTTTTCCACTCCATCTCTTTGGTTTTTATGTTCCTAGTTGTGTTTGCTTTTAACGATTCGCAGCTTGGACTCTTTCCTGATTTTTCTTCCCTTTTTTTATTGGTCTCTGTTTGTTTTTTCCCCCCCCTCTCTCTCTCTATTGAACGCTGATGGAAAAGGAGAGTGCTTTCCTCCTGCCTACTTAAATCTTTGGCTGAGTTGCACAGAAAAACAGTCACACTTACTGCAGCTCCCAAAGCCTTCAAATCATCAGGGGAGAGGGGAGGGGGGATCTGCAGAGGGAAGAAAATCATTTGTGCAGGCGTAGAGTGAAGAATCACCTTCCTTTAAACTCGTGATCTGTCTCTGTTCCTACAGATTGCTGTCTCTGATCTTTTTTCCTTTGCCCAATATCTCCTTTCTATTATCTTTCCTCTGCCTTTGCTGTGATGTGTCTGTGGTGTGTCCCTTTTTTTGCTGGGATGTTCTTGCTCCCTGGAGAGTTTGAATAAGAATGCTGGGACTTGAAGATCCAGGTTATTGACAAGAAATCATTACTAAAACCTTTTAATGCCTCTTCTGTAATTGATACAGCGATGGGCAAGGGGGGACATTTTCCTGTAGACACAGGGGTTTTTTCCCCCCCTCCAAATGTCTTTAAAAGCCCTGAGTGTGGTGTCCTCCAGCCATTTCCTAATGGGTTAAAGCATCCTGGTGCCAGATGCTTTGGGCTCTGTAAATATTGCCCTGCTTGCAGATGGATACACGTGCAGGGAAGCAGATGGGGCCTGAAATAGTGAGCAGCAGAAGACCCCAGAGTGCTTGCTCTCAGCTGAGCATCATCCTACACGGAGTTTTGGGGTCCCCCTTTAAGCTACCCAGACGTTTGCACAGCTGTTGAGGCCCTGTTGGCCCAAGTTAGACTGGGAGAGAGAACAAGAGGGGCTGAAAAGACCCAAACCTCCTACCCTGGCCACTGGGGGCAAAACCAGCCTGGCTGGGATGAGGGCTCTGCTGTGGTGTCCGTGGGAGGATAAGGATGAGGGTCCAGCAGGGTGAGACTTGGCAAAGCCCTCATTTCCTCTACCAAGACTATCTCCTGACCATCTCCCTGGGTTGTTTTTTATTTTTCTCTTTTTGCTGGCATCTGTTGCTAGGAGATAGAAAGCACAGTTCTTTTTGAAGCATCTTCAGCTGCCTTCCACCTTCCTGGAGAGCTTCAGCTTTGTTCAGTGTCCCTGCTCCTTTCCTTCCCTTGGGCTCATCCTTTTCATCTTTCTCCCCCCTCACCTCCCCACACGGGGGTCAGGAAGGATTTGCCACGTCCCTGCTTGTTCCAGCGAGCCTGCTCCCCAACTCCTCTTGTTTTAACTAGCTCAGGATTCAGCATCAAACACCTGCCTGTGAGCTGAACTCCTGTTCCACATGTTCCTCCCCAGGGATGGGGGAGTCAGGACTAAGGGAAAGAAGCTCCTCTGGGATGTGTGCAGCCCCTTCTGCATGCAGATATGCACAGGCAGCTCCTCCATCTCCTGGGTCAGGCCTTTGCCCTTGGGATGTGCAACAGCCTCTCACACCTCTGCAGGCATTTCTCTGCTCTGTGGGCTTCAGATTCCCATGAAAACTTGCTGGTTTAGGGGTTTCCCTGACACAGTTTAAATAAAAAGGGAGGTGAAGGATGCTGCAGAGGCCCAGGTGAGAACAGGGACGAGAAGTGGGTCGGGGCATTGACCCCGGTTTTGGGCTCTAAATCACTCCGTGTGTGCCTTTAAAAAAAAAAGGAACCAAAATCAAACAAAATGCACGAAAAAAGAGAAACCTGTTCTTATTCTTCCAGCTTGCTCCCAGGGCTGCAGACACGAAGCAGGTGGGCACTGAGGGCAGCAAAATGTTTAGTGATCGCTGAGCGAGGAAGTGACATTTTCCAGCTTGCCTAAGGATGCAAGAAAAATGCATCTGTGTCTGCAGCAGCCCCACGAGCTGCTGCTGACCTATTTACGTGCCCAATTATGCACACAGGCAGATGCCCTCTTCCCACCTCAGAGCAAGGGGCTGAGCCTGGACAAAAAATTGCCAGAGTGGAGTTTTTCCCGAGAACCAACCCACCCCCCCCAGACCCTGGGATGTCAGCAGAGGGCTCAGCAGCAGCTCAGGGCGTTGCAGTGATGTGTTTAGATGAGATCTTGTTTATTTTCCTTTGGAGTGAGGGATGCAGCTGGTTTGGAGGGAGCAATGAGAAATCCAGGCAGTCTTTGCCTCTCTGCATCCATTAATGCTCGCTGAGCCGGGGGCTCCCCCACCACGGTGCCTCTGGTAGCCCCTCCAGTGCTCTCTCCTCCTCCTTCCCACCCTGATTTACCATTTCCCATCTTTCATTTCTGTTATGGCCAGTGGCAGTGGTTGCTTCACACATCCATCATGCTGTGGGTGTCACAGTGTCATGGTTGGTGCCTTTGTTCGAGTTCCAAAAACCTTAAGCCACCTTAAACCACCAAGCCCCAGACCACTGTTAACCTGGGGAAGTGGTGATGTTTTTAGTGATTTGTTACCCATCCCCTTTGCAGCCTCACTGTAAGATTTAATTTCAACGTTATGGGCATTGAGTTGGGAGTGATAACAACATGGAAATGAGAACTCAGGATCGATCTCAAGAGCTAAACTGAGCTTTGTGAGTTAGAAAGAAACTTTTCTGGGAACTTTTGCACTTTTTTTTTTCACAAAAGAAGTTCTGGGAACTTTTTTTTTGTCAGGCTGTGCAAGCATTAACTCAGGATGGTTGGAGGCTTCACCATCAAGAAGTCCTTTTCCTCTATCACACCTGGGCAGCCCGAACTGTTTGAGCCTTAATTCCACCTGTGGAAAGGGGACAGCTCCCTGGAGGAGGGACAGCAATAAAAAACAATTTGTTCTGGAAAAAAGGGCTCATCCTACTGGACTCCCCAGCTGTGGTGCAACACATAACCCTTGTCAAAAATGCCTGCTGTCACTAATTGCTCACGTGAAGCTGGAACAAGACAAACCCCACACCCAGGGATGCTGCCACCCTCCCACCCCACTTTCCTGCTCTGGATAATGAGGGAAATCAGTCATGCTGCCCTGGGGCTGTCCATCCATCTCTTTCCTCAGCAGTGGCCAGGGGAAGCCTGGCCAGCCCTCTCCCCTGTGAGCTCCTTGCAGGAGAAGGGCACAGGTAGTAGGAATTGCCACGCTGCAATTAAAAGTTAATGTTTCCATAGTGCTGGGTGATTTGCAGTTGCTCTCTTGGTATTAATGATATAAAAAAAAAAAAACCTGTCTCCAAATCTGCCTGTTTCTACCTGAGAGAGCCTGCTACAAGACCTCCTTGAGTCCTCTGCAGTGGGCACTTCTCTCTTTGAGCAGAAAATGCTGGCTCAGAAAATCCCCAACGATTCAGAGGTGTAAAATCATAAATGAAGTGAGTTTGCCGTTTCCCTAATTTTTCTCACCCAGTTTCTGCAAATCCCCCATGGAGGTGCTTGAAAAGGACAGATTTCCCCTTCTCTTTCCTTGCTAGTTTTGTCATTCTGACAAATGGTTGATGTGCTGGTTGAGTTTCTAACGCTGCTGGAAGTGGTCGTGGCTTTCGTGTTTTCCAGACAGCACTGTGATTTCCACAAAGAAATGAGAGTGAGAGGCTGTGCCTGACTCTTCCTCTGGCTCTATTGCACCCCTCCACAATTTGCTTCCCTACAAATAACACCTGCCTATTTTACATCTTGACAGCAGCTTTCCTTCTTTGTTGAAAAGCTGGGGATTCTTGGGGGATATTTCCATTTTTCTCCGCTGTTTCTGGTGGTTGCGCTACAGCAAATTGGTCTCCAGCTGCACCTTTTCTCCCCAGTTTGGGCTGGAGGGAGCCTGTCCTGCTTGCTGGGGGATCAAAAATCATCCCAGGAAATGGTCTGCAAGGAGCAGTTTGGGGACGCAGAGTGGAAACAGCTCAGCAGGGATGTGGTGGCACACGGGGACAATTCCCTGTTCCTCTGCTCTGCCATGTGGAGCCCTGGTACTTCTCCAGGTTAAAGGCCATGGAAATAGTGTTGTATCCCTTCACCTCTGCTTTTGGTGGTGCCAAGGACAGCTCTGGCTTGTTGATGTCTCATTTCTTTGTGGAAATCACGGTGCTGGCTGGAAAACACAAAAGTCACAACCATTTCCAGCAGCGTTAGGAACTCAACCAACACATCAACCATTTGTCAGAATGACAAAACTAGCAAGGAAAGAGAAGGGGAAATCTGTCCTTTTCAAGCACCTCCATGGGGTGGAGGAGACTGGCATGGAGCGTGAGAAGTTTGGGATTCTGTGTGGAGTTGTTGAGAGCTGGTCTGGGTCACTGGTGAGAAGGGGACAGAAGGTTCTTACACGAGGCAGAAAACAGTTTTTGCTGGGCTAACAAACATCATCAGAGCTGTTCTTCAGCAGAGTCCTGTTTTAGTTGTCAGCCTTTACCAGCTGCAAAGACAGCGTTCTGAGTTTCTGACAGGATCCTGAGTCTCTGTGCCTCTGCTTTTCTTAAGATGTCATGTCCAGACACAAACCTCCTCTTGGAAAGAGGATGGCAATTCCCTCATAGAATCACAGAACCACTAAGCTTAGACAGGACCTCAAAGACCATCAAGTCCTCAGGCTGTATTTATTATTCAACTCATGTTGAAGGAAATGCCATCTTCTAGCTAGAAAATGAGAAATGAAAGGGGCATGAGAGATCCGATGTTATCGGCGTTGTTTGACGTATATCTAAATACAAAAGAATTGTAGAATATGCTGAGTTGGAAGGGATCCACAAGGATCAGCAAAGTCCAACTTCTCATCCCATGTTGCCACGTTTTGCTACTTTTTTGTGGTCTTTAATTGTCCATGGGTTAGACTTCTTCCCCCAGTGCCCAGTGAAGCAGCAATATTTACATCCCATGGAGTTCTCTTTTCCCAGGAAAAGCAGGAGTGAAAACTCCTGTTGCCATCCCTTCTGCTGGCCACAGCTTTCTCCTTTTGCAATACGAGCTGCTGTCTAGCACCAAATAGGATCATATTTAATCCCAGGGACATGATGTGGTTTCCCAAAGTGCTGTAGCATAATTGGAAAAAGAAGAACGAGTGCGGGATCGCAGCAAGACAACTCAGCCGAAATGTGAACTGAACGCATTGCAAACACCCTGGGACCTGCTCCTGCTCCACAGCACTATTTATGGTCCTTAACTGATCCAGAGGAGCTGACAGAATAAAAGAGGAGCCTGTTTCTGTTCCTTTGCAATTAGGCACCGTGATCCCAAGCATCTGTTTTCAGGGGAGATCGCTGCTGGTGATTGTGTGCCTCGTGTTTTCTTCTGAGGGATGCTGGAGCCAGCCTGGAGAGCAGGGCTGGGAAAGGGCTGCTAGAACGATAAAAGAAAGGAAGCTGGTGCCTTTGGAGGGGAGACAAGGAAAGCCTGGCTTAATTAAATTAGCAGAATGAAAGCTGAGGAAGATAGCTGCCTATAAATACACTGGTGGAAGATGGGGAGGGCAGAGCAGCACTGGAGGAGAACTATTTATGCCCGAGGACAGTGTTGGCACAAGAACAAATGTACATAAACCGGCCCAGAATAAATTCAGCCTGGAAACTGGAAGATTGTTTCTGACAATTAGAGAGCAGACGGACTATGGAGCAGCCCCCCTGTGGGAATAGAGGGGATAAAACCCTTCCTGCTTTTAGCAGGAGGGCTGGATCCCATGACCCAGGGATGCCATGCAGCCCAACACTCCTTCTCCTTTCCTTATTTTCCTGTCATTTCTGCCTCAGCCTCCTATTTATGCCAATTCTCATCACGTCCCACCCTCCTTTCTGTCGCCTGATACGGATCTCGGTTGCTGCCTTTGCTCCCTCCTGATGCAGGTGGCTTTCTTCTAACAGCAATAAATTCCCCATGTGGTCAGGAGCCTGCAGCATTCCTGGCGCTTTTTTAGTTTCCCTTTTTTTTTTTTTAATCTCTGCCCAATCCTTCTTTGTCCGTTTGTCCTTCTCACATGGCGGGGTCCAGACGGGGGACAGTTGGTGTCTTCCAACCAAGGTGTCTCTGCCAAGCCCCACACAGGTAAGAGACTCCCTGGAGGGGAATCTGATACATCCTGTTTGGGTTAAACAGGCACAAAATGGTAATCAGAGCCTATTTCCAGCCCTGGTATCATATGGTGCTGAAAATAATTTGTCCCAGTGATGGAAAAGGGATTTGGGAAAATTTGAAGTGTTGGGAGCCATGGATGCTGACAGCAGTAGCTTGCAGCCTAAGCCCTGGGAGTTGTCCCATTTGCACAGCTCTTTCTGGGAGATATCCCATTTGGACAGCTCTTTCTAGGATTGGGAAATGATAGGAAAACCTCAGAATAACTTTGCTGGCTTTTTGAGCGCCTTTTCTCAGGTTTCCCTCAAGCTGCTGTGGAGGGGATGGGGCAGGGAGGCGGCTGAGCTCTCCCTGCCTGCAGGGATGCTTCCAGGAGGGCATCACTGATGCTCTTGGCTCGTGAAATTGGATGTTTGTGTTTGGTTTGGGTGCAGCAATAGTTCAATATTTAGGTTGACTTTTTGCTAAAAATACGGGCAGTGGAGGGATGAGAGCGGGTGTGAGGAAGAAAAGGGATTTTTCTGCTTGCAGGTTGTACCTGTTCCCCTAAGCTGGAGCTTTTCTTCATTTATTACCATAATGAAGCCCCGTGAAACTCCCCAAAAGGCTGGAGGCCTTGCAAGGAGAAGCATAAGACCAAATTTCCTCCTTCAACCGAATCGTAATGTTGAATCCCAAGTGTGCCGGAGAAAAAAGAGAAAAATTAGAAGTCTTTGTCAGGTATTATGTCAGCTTTCTGGATTATCAAAGGAAATCTTTTCAGCAAGGCAGTTGAAATACTGGGTTTTCAGGGGAATTAAATGCCAGCCTGTGTGTTTTGGGTGCCTAATTCTTCTAAGGCCTTCAAAAACTCCTGTCTTCATTCACATTCTCTGAGTGTCGCAGCTTAACCCGAGCCACGTGCCCGCTCCATCCCACACCCAGACAATTCCTCTTGATGAGGGAGCAGGGTCGGTGCTGCTGCTGCCTTCTGCACGCACACAGCTCTGCCAAAGGACTGCAAAGTGCATCTGTTTGAACTTCACTCTGCCTGCAGTTAATTGCAATTATATATTTAGTTATCAGGATCAATAGGGAAGTTGGGGAGGGAGGGAGGGAGAGGGATGTGGGAAATAAACCCCCTTTTGCTGTGATGCTTCACCTCATTTCCTCACTGCTTCGCAGCTCAAACACTTATGTTTCTAACCCCCTTAATGCCCATTTTTTGCTAAACCCTGTCTTTATTGAGGGTTTGAGATTCACCCTTATCAGTCCTTTTTTTTTCGTAGAGCAAAGTAGAACAGATACCAGATCAGAATGCATTAAAATAATAACCCTAAACAATGCAACCAACCAAACTGATTTAGTAAAGCAACAGTTTGCATGCATCAAGGTTTTTTACTCCCCTTAACTCTGCGTAATTGGGCTGCAGGTAAAGTTGAATAAATCATTTATGGAAGGGTAAAAATGGCGAATTTCTCAGTGGGGTGTGCTCAAACCTCATGGAGGGGTCACTGAGGAAGGACTGTGGGGGTCCCCGTTGGGAGGAGCAGAAGGCTCTGTTTGGATCCCAGCTGCCCTGGCAGCATCAGGGAGGGATTTGGGCTGTGTGGGACAAATCCCAGCCGTGGGGTGAGCGATGATTGCGGGCACAGCACTGGGTGGGACTGTCCAAACTTCTCTTTGATGCTGCAAGACCTCAAAGGGGGTGAATTGGGAAGAAATGAATTTGCAAAATCCTGCCTTGCTCCTTCCAACTCCTCGCCAGCCCCACAGGATATGGGCCCGAGGCAGCTTTGTCATTGTCAAAATTACATTTATTCTGATCCCAGCCAGGTCAAACCTTCTAAGCCGAGTACAAGGCAGTTGGCTGTGCCTTGTTTTCCCCCCAGATTAAGCCCTTTGCATCACACATCTGTAGAATGACTTCAAAGCCCTGAATATCCCATTTTCTTCCTCAGCTCCTGCCTTTGTTGGTTTGGGTTCTAAAGCAGCCAAAGGAATATAGAAATTCTCATGCCTTCTCCTTATTTATTCAGCATTACCTTGGCTCTGCTTGGCTGGGGTGCCTCCACATGAAGATTTCACCAGCCCAGCTCTGCTGTGCCAGACATGGGAGCATTTTCCCTGGGTGCAGGTGGAGAGTAAATCCATAATTCTGTGGAAACTCAAACCCAGGGGCAATGCTGTGCTCGACTCCTGCTGCTCTTCTCCTCTTCCCACTGCCCTCATCCTGCTGGGATGCTGTCCCAGACACTGTTTTGGGGGAAATTAGATGGAAAACCTAGCTGAATTCATTGCTGGAGCTGCATTCCCTTCATGCCCCTCTGGTGTATCTATCTGATAGCATAAAGGAAAAGGTCATTAGTTTTCAGCCTAAGCATTGGGCTCCTTCTCCTGATGGCCAGCAGCAGCCTAGAGAGATGCCAAGGCAGCTGATGTGCTGGCCAGGGCTGTGGGAAGTGGTGATCCCAGCTGGCAGGTTCGATTTGCCTTGCAGGTGCTGCAAAGCAGCTGCCAGGTCACCCCAGGACGTGACCCATGGGGCTTTTCCTGGGGTCCCTTAGCAGGGAAAATGCCCTCTTTGCCTCCTCAGCATGGAAAATGCCCTCTTTGCCTCCTCAGCACTAATTATGGACTCTTGTCTGTGTTTTGGAGGAAGGGATCTCTCTCTCTGTGCCCGTGCTGCCAGCCCAGCATCCCCTCTGGGATACATGAGCATAGAGCTGGCAACAGGGAGACCCCAGGGGAGAGGAAAAAGAGGGAATGGGGATGGAGGGATGGCAGCTGGAGCTGGCCCTCTGTTTGCTGGCACCTTTATCAGCATCTCCTTCAAACCTGGGCTGGCACCCACTGCTGCTGGCACTGTCCTGGCAGAGGGGCCGTGCTTGTCCCTCCTGCAGTCACCCCTGTGACCTGCCACTGTGGCATGATTCCAGGAGAGTCATCAGCTGCTAAAAATAACTGGGGAATAGCTGATGGTGTGGTTTGTCTCTGTGTGCTAGTGGAATTAGCCAGGAGGCTGATCCAGCCAGGGCTGCTCCCCTGTCCTGCTGCTCTCCCCAGCAGGACGGGGAGGTCACGGCGCCTTGGCTGCGCTCCACAGCCTCACTGCTGCACTCACTGGGCTGTCACAGCTGGTTTTCTCCTCTGCTCTGAGCCCAGGCACCGACAGGGAAGTCAGCTCACCCAGCAGTGCTTGTGGTCCTTGCCTCTTGCAGTGTCACATCTCTGGCACAGCTTTGCTCGAGTCTCAGGGTGAGAGGAAGTTACAGGGTGTCTTGGTTTGGAAAGACAGGTGCCTGCTAAGGAAGGCAGGAGCCTCCCCTGAAATGGAGAATGTAAACCCTCCCCACCCATCCGAATTGCTATAAACTTTAAATTAAGGGGCTCTCAGGCAAAAATATGGGAGCAGGAAATAACAGTTCCTTAATAGGGAAGAAAACAAAGAATAAAATAAACAATGCAGTCCACTAGAACAACACTGACAGAGTCAGAACCCAACCTGACACCCTGTGGGTCAGGGTGTTGGTGGCAGTCCCATTGGAAATGTGGCTGCAGTCCTCTGAAGTATCAGGTGTGGTTCTGTTGGAGCAAGGAGGATCTGTAGAGAAGGATGTATTCTTCCTCTGGAGATCCAGTGGAGGAAGAGGCAGCTGCTGTTCCTCTGGGGAGTCCAGTGGAGAAAGCCGTGCTGGTGTCTCAAAAACCTCTGGATTATATCTGGGTAGCCATGCTTGGCTCCTCCCTCTGGGCACAGCCTCTCCCACTGGGATGTTATAGTTCTTATCAGCCATGCAGTGACATTCAATAGTCTGTTATCAGCAATGTCCCCTCCCGAGGAAGGTGTGAATGTGGTCACTCAAAGAGAGAGATAAGGCAAACTGCTCACTTGACAAGGTAATCAGCCATACAGATGGTAATGGAAAACATCTTGCATCTTCAACACAGGGGTAACTTCACACCAGAGGGAAAAACTCCTCCAGCTCTGTCTCACCCTCCAGAGGGAGTGAGGAGCTGGTGTTCAGTGCCTTCAATCCAAAGCACAGCCCTCTGATGCTGGATGCCAACAGCCTTAACTTTCTCCTACAGGAAAAAAAACCCAGAATTCTTCAGTGGGAAATCCAAGAGATTGCTGCGTGTGCTGCAGAGGTTCTGTGTCCATCTCGTGATCAGAGACCTGGGCTTGCAAATTGCTTTGCTGCATTTCTCCCTTCCCAGGTCTCTGTTGCTCGTTATAATTTGAGCCTTTGCTCTCCTCAGTGGCCTTTCCTGCAAGCCATGGTGCAGAGCCAAGGGACACAGGTCTCCAAGGAGGAGATGCTGATTCAGCTGGGCAGGTGTGGAGGCCACAGCTGCCTCTGGGTCACAACCACCTCAAAAAAAGCCTGGCGTGCTCAGGGCATCCCGTGGCAGGGACAAAAGGAGGTCTGGGCACCCTTTTGTGTTGAACAGCTGCTTTATTCTGGCCTCTGGCTGGAGGGACCTGTGCTCTGTGACCTTGTGTGTGGGTTGCAAATAGAGAGGTGCCCTCCTTAGCACAGCATGTCCAGATCTTTAATCAGGGCCCTCAGTGTCCATAACCTTGCTTGTAACAGCTCTCTGCAGTCACTGCTAAACATATTCAGCAAATGCTGGAAGAAGCATCTCCATCCCTGCTTGTGGGAAAGGGTTTTTTCCTGTATCCCGCTGGGTTGCTCTGTTAGCCAGGGCCTCCTCATCCTCATGGATGTGTGAATTCCTCTGGCTGGGAATGCTGAGTGCCCTTGATGCCTCAGGTTTGAGCTTTTCTATTTTTCACGTTCTGTGCTGCTTTAGTGTGTGGGTCTGGGCTTCACATTAGGGGATGGTGAGCTCTGTGCACAGAGCAGGGAGACAAAACAATTCCTGCTCCAGCTGGGCACCAAGGACAAATGATCCAAATCTCAGCCCCAAGAGCACAAACACCATGGGCTGGAGAGAGAAAAACAAGCAGGGTGGGACTTCATTGGCTGGAGCTGGAATTAACTCCAATATGTAAATGGAGCAGAACTCATAAAAGTGAGAGACCCCGTGAGCAGTTGTGCCTTTTGTGACCATTTTGGTTCATCTTGGGTTCATTTTGTGACCATTTTGATTCATCCTGGGTTCATTTTGTGACCATTTTGGTTCATCCTGGGTTCATTTTGTGACCATTTTGGTTCATCTTGGGTCCATTTTGTGACCATTTTGGTTCATCCTGGGTTCATTTTGTGACCATTTTGGTTCATCTTGGGTGCAGCCCTGGCTGGGCTCTTGTGGGTCCAAGGTGGGTCCATTCAGGAGATCCTTTTAATAAATCCCTGCTTTATTCTTTACCTCTGTCTGGGCTCTGTTCCAACTCAGCCTACACACAGCATCACCCTGGCAGAGCAAACCAGGTTCAAGGGCTGTTCAAATGCTGCAACCTTGCCCGTGCTGAAGCTCTGCTTTTCTGCTCTGGACTTCTCCCCGCTTTTAATTCTGCTGTTGCATTTGTGCCTGTTCCCCTCTCATTATAGGTGCTATGTTTCTCAGCTTTCCTTTCTGGGAACCGTGTCTGCTGTGTGCTGGAGCTGCGCCTCCCCCGCGCCGCCCTCGGCAGGAAGCGGGATGTGATCCCTTCCATCCCTTCCATCCCTTCCATCCCCTCCTCTGGCAGCTGCAGCAAAGTGTGGAGTTCACAGAAGGGACAGCAACCAGGATTCCAGGAGAGATTGGTGCCTCCTCCCTCTCTAACTGCAGTTGCCTCTTTTCTTATTTATAAGTGCAAGCAAACAGGTGCTAAAAGCTTTTCCCCCCCATCCTTCTTGCGTGGCACAGTCAGGCTCTCTCCTGAGACCTCTCCTTGTAATGTGCTGTCTCCCCCCCAAAGCTGCTTCTGTGATTCTTGGCATCTCTGCAAGGACTTGATTTATCTGTTTATCTTCCCCTCTCCCCTTCTTCGTGGCAGCTGGGGTCTGGGGCTTGGCAGGAAGGAGTGGAGTCATCCTGGAGCTCTCTGCAGGTGAGCTGGGGGATGGAGATTCCTGCCCCAACTCTGGATATTGGGTTTTTTCCCATGGGGTGCTGTGTTCAGAGTCCTGTTTTGGATTTGTTAAAGCCTAATTCTTCCCAGAGTTAGTAGCTGTGAACCTCTGTGGTCTTAGTTCATGCCCTCATTCCACTTGTGTGTGTGGACCCTACAGGTGTTGATCCACTGCTTGGGAAGAGGTTTGTGTGGTTCCTTAACCTTTTTACTCTGGAATAATCCAGGAAACTTCATACATCCTCTAATTCTGGCTGCTCCTGGTGCATTTTTAAGCAGGCAGCTTGTAGATGTGTTCCCTGGGAAAGTCTACTTCGTGGTAAAGCAAAACCTCATCACTGGTGCTGTCACTGGAGAAAAATGTATTCATTACAATTATTCTTCCTATTATTTTTAGGAAAGATGCGATCTCACCT
>NW_005054631.1:118178-134855 GCF_000277835.1 Geospiza fortis
GGGGAGCGAGTGAACAATTTCTTTGCTCCCTCTCAGACCCTGGATGAATGATATGTCATTGGAACCACAGTTTTAGCTGGGGTGTGTCCACGAAGGCAGCAGGGAACCAAAAAAACAGGTTTTAAAAATTATTTAAACAAAGAAAGAGGAATCTGCAAGCTTCTAAACATTGTCCTCAAGCAGCCAGTGAGGCTGAGAGCTGAGGGAGGGAGAAATAGGGGCAGCAAATGCATTTGTGTCTGGTAAATCCTCAAATGAAGGGGTTACATCCCATCTTGAGTGGAGAGAAAAAGGGACACCATGTCAGGAGAGTTGGGCCACCAGGTCTTGCACATCCCACGGTCTCCCCATGCCTCTCCTGAGGTTGTTCCTGCTGCTTTTAGCTGCCCCAATGAGCACAGCCAGCAGTGTTGGTAGCGCTGTCAAAGTGCACTCGTGCTTGCCTGCCCCTCAAAAAATTCTTTTTTTCACTTCACTCCCTGGGAATTGGAAAGGAGAGATGAGGATAGAAGTGAGAATGTCATCTCAGGGCACCCAACGCCGGTGACGGCCGCGTGCGCAGGAGCTCTCGTCCCCTCCAGCAGCCCCACACGGCCTTTTCCCTCGGTTTATTTCCCCTCAGAACTCCAGGTTATCTCGGGGAGAGCTTTTTCTCACTGAAAAGTGAACTCCAGTGAATTTCTCCCTTTCTTATGGAAGTAAGAAATTTGTAAAAATTTTGAACCGGAAACTCTTTGCTGTCAGCCGGAGGATCTTCCCTCTTTGTTTGGAGGAATACCCTGGTCAAAAATCTACTGAAAACAGGGCTTGTCACAGCTTCTGGCCCTGGGATTTAGGTGGGACCAAGCCCTTCACTCAGAGATGAGAAAATGAGCTTTCCCCTCCTTTCCTGAAGTGAGAGCTCCCTTCATGCTGATCCCCCGTGTCTTCTCAAGCTTTGACAAAATGTGTCCACAAGAATTAGGGATTCTTTAAGTGAGAAGGCTCAAAGGATGAGTTGAGAGGGGGGAAAAAAGTGTGGGAAGGAGGCAGTTGCAGGCAAACTCATCTAATTTCCATCAATAGGTGTGAGTCAAGCCTGAGGTTCTGCCTGTCTCCCAATTCCCTCCTTCCCTTGCAGTTTGTATGGGGGGTTTGCACTTTTCCCTCCTCCACCACTTTTCCCTCTTGGGCTGCGGGAGATAGACACTTTTTAAAATGCAAGGTGAGGGTTTTTGGTTTTTTTTTTTCAGCTCATCAAATGCTCTCTGGTGGCACCAGGGCTGTGAGAAAGCCTAAAAGACTCGGAGGCTGTGTGCAGTCTCATTCCCTTCGGGTGCCAACCCCCGGCATCCCTCCCCCAACAACTTCACTCCGTTGTGATGGCTTTCCAGCATCTCCTCGCCCTCAGGCTCCTGCAGCTCCCCCAGCACCACTCACTGCTTCTGACTCCACTCCCTGTCCTCCTTCCAAGTTGTCTTTGGGCCACCTCCACATCTACTTTACATTGCAGGGGACAAAATCTCACCAATGCCTGGAAGGAAGTGAAAACATGGCCATGAAGGAGCTTCCTGTGCTCTGTGAGTGAAAATATCTCTCCTGCTACACGAAAAAAAAGATAGAAAATTGCTTTTTAACCTGTTTGTCTTCCTTTTCCCCTTGGTCTTTGCTGAGATGATGGAAGCATTGATCTGACCCTGGCTGTGCCGTGCTGTCAGCGTTCAGGTTGTCTCCAGAGCTCCTCTAAGCCAGGATCACAGGCCAGATTAAACTGCTAGAAAACCTTACAGCTTGTGGGGGGACATTCCCAGAGAGCACAGGGACTTATTAGTGACAGGGGATCTTGAGGAGAGCAGGCTTTGCTGGGAGATTTTATCTCTTTTTATAGCTGGCGCAGGTGGATTTTTCTGTGATAAAAAGCTGTAAACACCACAAAAGTCAGAATGCTCCTTCCTGGCTTGCAGTAATCAGCTTCTGGCTCTGAACCACCAGAGAAAAAGGACCCTACCCCAAAGAAATGGGACTTGGCAGAGGTCAGGCTCTGCTTGTAGGTGATAAGAGAGTTTAGCCTTCAACCAATTCCTTTGGAGGGAGCTGGGCAAAAAGAAGGTGCTGGTGGTGCCCCTCAGGGGAGGGATTTGGAGTTAACCAGCCCCTTAATGCACATCAGAGAATCCTCCTCCTCCAATCTCTCGTTTTTTTGGAGACTGTTTTCCTTGCTCCTGCAAAGAAAGTGGACATTGCCTTTAATACCTCTCAATATTATCTGCCCTGTGTGGTTTTACTTGGCAGGAGCATTGGTTTTCTTTTTTTTGTTATCCATCCTTTAAACTGTTTTTGAGCAGGAAAACACTTCCCCCAAAGGTTACTTAAAGAGTTCTTGTCCAAATAGTGACGACGATGGCACTTGGGGGCTGTGCATCGATCCCAGAAGGCAAACAAACTACACCAGCTATAAACCTTACGGTTTTTAATTGGGAAATTGATTTTAAATCCAAGCCCCTTGAAAAATCTAATTATTTTCCTTAAAAAAAAAACCAAAAAACCAAAATGAAAATAGGGAGAGTCTTTCTCTCTGTCATGCTCCACCAGGCGAAAGAAAGCGAGGAGGAAATAATTCTTGGCTGCATCTCTGCAGGGTGCCCTGGTGATAACCTGGATAACACAATCTGATGTTGGCCTTGAGTCTGTTCCCTTGGATTATCACATTTCTTCAAGGACCAAAAGCTGTGCTGGTGATTCAGACCTGGAGGAGAATGGCTTTTTAGTGGTAAGCTTTCAGGTTTGGTTTGGGTTTTTTTTCTTTTCCTCAGCCATCAAAGGCCAGAGAGGAGGCTTTTATCATGTGGGTGCTTTATATAGAGCACTTTGTGGGCATCCTGAGCAGAGCCCATCCTTTCCTTTCCTTTTTCCTTTCTTCCTTTTTCCTTTCCTCCTTTTTCCTTTCCTTTTTCCTTTCTTCCTTTTTCCTTTCCTCCTTTTTCCTTTCCTTTTTCCTTTCTTCCTTTTTCCTTTCCTCCTTTTTCCTTTCCTTTTTCCTTTCTTCCTTTTTCCTTTCCTCCTTTTTCCTTTCCTTTTTCCTTTCTTCCTTTTTCCTTTCCTCCTTTTTCCTTTCCTTTTTCCTTTCTTCCTTTTTCCTTTCCTCCTTTTTCCTTTCCTTTTTCCTTTCTTCCTTTTTCCTTTCCTCCTTTTTCCTTTCCTTTTTCCTTTCTTCCTTTTTCCTTTCCTCCTTTTTCCTTTCCTTTTTCCTTTCTTCCTTTTTCCTTTCCTCCTTTTTCCTTTCCTTTTTCCTTTCTTCCTTTTTCCTTTCCTCCTTTTTCCTTTCCTTTTTCCTTTCTTCCTTTTTCCTTTCCTCCTTTTTCCTTTCCTTTTTCCTTTCTTCCTTTTTCCTTTCCTCCTTTTTCCTTTCCTTTTTCCTTTCTTCCTTTTTCCTTTCCTTTTTCCTTTCCCCTCCTTTCCTTTCCTTTCCTTCCCTTCCCTTCCTCTCTTCCTCCCTTCCTCCCTTCTCTTTCCTTCTCTCTTTCCTTCTCTTTCCTTCTTTCCAGCAGCCTCCCTCCCTCCCTCCACACCTCAGAGCAGGGTTTGTTTATAGAAACACTGTCAAGCAAAAAAAAGTCTTTCCAATAGCTCCGAGGAGAGGGACGTTTCCAGCTACTCAGTCACCCTCAAACTGTGAAGACGCCTCATATCAGCTGCATAAAATTAATTTATTTAGTTAAGGGAGGCGTTAATTAAGAGATCTCATTTATTGTGTTGCTGCAGACAGCTCTCCAGGGCCTGTGGAATTGTCAGCTCTGGTGACAGCAGGAGCTAATGGTGTCACAAATCCATGGTGGCAGGATTCCTGCCAGGGGAGGAAGTGGGAGATGCTGGAAGGGGTTCAGAAAGGGGTGATGGAGACGTGGCAGAGATTTGGGGGCTGATGAGAGCTCTGCCCTTCCTTAGACTTCCCCCCAGTGAATTCTGGCAAAGGCAGGAAAAGCCCAGGGTTTGGCAGAGCAGCTTAGCAAAGCCACGGATGCCAGGCCACGTGCAGCCAGAAAAGTATTTGTGTGGACCAACTTAAAATAACCGACTGCCCATGTGAGCTGAAGTGGGAAGGAATCTTTGATTTATTTGAAATAATCAGCTTTTTCTGCACTCAGAGAGGTTAATTCTCCTTGGTTAATCAGGATGTGTCAACCTGACAACCAAGTGCAGGCCTAACACCAAACTTGTGGGTTTAAATTTAAAGTGTCTAAGAAAATAACGAATACATTTTATCTGAAAGAATTACATGCTCCAGTACAGCTGTTTATAGGCATCTCCTTCAGGAAAAGCTGCACCAACACTTTCCCCCCCACTTTTTTTATCTTCTTATCATCTTTATCAAGTTGCTTTTGGAGGGAATTGAAATTCTCTTGATGCAGAAAATAAGCCAAAAGGAAAAAAGAAAAATCATACAAAACAGTGGAGTGCTGAACTCGGTGAGGAAGTGGTGCTGCCATCTCCCAGGCAAAGAGGTTTTGTGTTTTGGGCTTTTTGTTTATTAAACAAAGGAGGCATTGCCTGTGCTTAGGAAATCAGCCCTGGCTCTTCTTTAACACTCTACTAACAAACACATATTATTTCTTCCTCTTTTCTTTAATCGATTTTCACTCATTTAAACCCGGGGTATGCATCAGCTTCATACAGGCCACCACTACTTTAACTTTGATTGATTGATTGATTTTTTTAAGCGTGGTTTTTAATGTGTGTGGGATGGCAGTGGCTGTGCAGCTTGGATGAGCCCCTAGCCCTGCCTCTCTCTGGGTGATCCGTGTGCCCCTGCCCATGGGGAATGAGGTTTCAGGGGGATTTTCTGCCACTGAGAGCTCAGAGTTGGATTTTGTAGCTGCTCAGCTGCTCCAGGAGTGGTTTGAGAAACAGGAAAGGCATTTTTCCAAGCAGACCCTGAGGGGTTTTCAGTCCAAAAGAATCACTGGGAGCTAGCCCTGTGCCCCCAGGGATGTGCTGCATTTTGCTGTCTGCCTCTCAGAGGAGAAAGAAACCTCGTCTTGCCCTTGGCTCCCATCACAAAAGCTTTGTGGTCCTCAGGCAGAGCTGGGCAGGGATGGAAAATGGTGAGAGATGGAGATTTTAGTTTCTGATTTAACCCTGAAGCGACAGCAGGGCTTTTCTGTGGTGGGAGCTGCAGGGAGAAGAGGCTTTTTTTCCCCATGGGAGTTGCATTTCCAACAGATTTTTGTTTTGGGTCTGTCTCCTCTGAAGCCACACAGGATCTGAGCAAGGCTTTGCCTGCAGCAGCACAGTGTGGATTTTCCTCTGCTTTACCACTGTGCTTGTATCCCCAGGGCTGCCTCGCCCCGTCCAGCTCAAAACCAGATCATAAAATCCAAACAGAACCATGAAACGCTTTGGAAGTGAACATCTAATTCCAAAATCCATTCTGTGAGCAGGGACCAGGTTCCTCAGAGTCCCATCCAGCCTGGCCCTGAGCACTGCCAGGGATGGGCACAGCCCAAATCCATTTTTGGGAGAGGAGCAGCAGGGCACTGTGACCATGTTCACAGGGGTTTTTGGTTGAGGGAAGAGATGAGGATCTGACTCCATGTTTCAGAAGGCTTGATTTATTATTTTGTGATATATATTACATTAAAGCTATACTAAAAGAATAGAAGAAAAGGTTTCATCAGAAGGCTAGCTAAGAATAGAATAGGAAGGAATGATAACAAAGGTTTGTGGCTCAGGCTCTCTGTCCCAGCCAGCTGACTGTGATTGGCCATTAGTTAGAAACAACCACACGAGACCAATCACAGATGCAGCTGTTGCATTCCACTGCAGCAGATAATCATTGTTTACATTTTGTTCCTGAGGCCTCTCAGCTTCTCAGGAGGAAAAATCCTAAGGAAAGGGTTTTCCATAAAGGATGTCTGCGACATGGCACTGCCCCAGCTGGGGCAGAGGGTGGGATGTTGGTGGGCTGGGAGGCAGGCACACAAAATCCACAGTGTGGATGTGTTCCAGAGCTGCCTGGGGAGGATTATCTCTCTTGATGGAGTGTCCACGCTGGAGGGCAGGGTGCTGTGGGAGGGGGCCCAGCAGAAGATGAGCTCACGGGGGATTCGTTTAAAGCGCGGCGTCAGAGCCCGTAAATCCGCGCGGTTTTGCATATTTCCATATTTATAGATGAAAATTTCCTGGGGTGGCTCAAAGGCAACTGAAATAAAAACAAGGCTGTCAGAGCTTGAGAACCACCAGCAAATCTCTAACAGCCCATTTAATACAAATGTATGGGCTTGGAGAACCTCTGAGCTGGTGGCTCGGGGCACTGCGGCTCTGCTGGCCGGGAGGCTGCGGAGTGGAGGGACCTTTCAGCCTGGCTCACGTCCCATGGAAGGGGGACACTGGGCTGCTGGCACTTCCCTTGGGTGCTGTCTTGCTGTCTTGTGTGTGCTGTGATGGTTTGGGAGTGGGCAGGGAGTTGATCTTCGTGGCTGCTTGCTTGTGGTGCCCCAAATCTGCAAGGGATGCTGGTGGCAGGGCTGGAATGGGGCAGAGGGATGTTTTACACCCTGCAGGGGCTGTGCTGCGCTTGTGTTCAGCCTTCCTGGTGGAAACCAACTCCTTCTCCTGTGCCCTTTTCCTTCCTGATCTGCAGTTATCATCCAGAACAAGAATTCTCCAAACCACTGGTTTGCATCACCCTCGCTGACCTGCTGCTGCTTCATGAGTCCCTTCCCGTGGATTCATTTAAAGGAGCATCTCAGAAATTTGTGCTCTGTGTCCAGAGGGGCCCTCCAGGTTGGAAAACAAACTCCTGTTCGATTGCCATGCATGTCTTCATGCTGGTTTTTGAGTAACTCTAGATTTTGTCCACTTTCTGGTCTCCCTGAGCAGCTCCAGATCCCAGTGCAGGTTCTGGCCTGAAGATTTTATAGAATCATGAAATAGTTTGGGTTGGAAGTGACCTTTATAGTCCAATCCCCTGCCATGGACAGGGTTGCTCAAAGCCTCATCCAGCCTAGTCCAGAATATCCCCAGGGATGGAGCATCCACTGCCTCTCTGGGAAAACTCTGATATCACCACCTTCATGGCAAAAATCGTGCACCAAATGTTTCTGGAGGCAAACTCCACCTTTCCTGATGCAGGGACAAGAGCAAGCTCCGAGCCCTCAGTAATTTTTCCCCCTCTTCAGCCCCAGGGCAGGAGTTGGAGGCCATGGACACCTTGTTTCTGCAGTCTCCAATTCAAAAGGAAATAATTAGTGAAGAACGAGAAAGCTGGGACAAAAACAAGCTGTCAAGATGAAGAAGAGGGTGCTAATGTGTCTGTCATCCCTCTTCCCTCCTGGCCGGCCCCCAGAGGTGGGAGGCAGGCTCTGATGGAGAGGAGGGAGGGTGTCAGTGCCTGCCTGCCAGCCTCAGCTGTCTCCAAACATCAGCTCTCCTCTCTTGAAGACTCCTCTTGCTCCCAGGCCACTGCCTTCTGCTGTGCCCCAAATCCCTGGCAGGGATTTGCTCCACACGGACAGTTTGATGGTGGTGGCTGTGACTTCCCTGCACAAGTGCTTCCAGCTCAGGTTTGATCCCCTGCCGCTTTGTGTCCTAACAGTGCCCATTTCTCTTCATTGCCCACAGACAGGTGTGTGGGATGAGCAGCTCACGTGTTGGTGTCCGCAGTTATTAAGTTAAACAAGATGAATCCCCGCGTCAGCATTTCCCTCTTGGCTTTGCCCAGGGCTTTGCTCCTTCCCCTTTGGCACTGGGGGACATTCTTGGTGCTCTTGAAAGGTGCTGGGTATTTTCTGCCTGAGAGAATCACTTCCCAGGTCATTGCTGTCACCTGTTGCCACGCTGGGGGAAGAAGCAAGGCAAAACTCCAGGGGTGTGAACATCTGGAGAGCTTTTCTTAAAGTTCTCGCCAAAGCTGTGGTCTCAAGGGTGGAGCTGTCACCTTCCATCCACTTTCTGCCGCCTGGTGCCACCAGCGATGGGCATTACTGGAGATCAGTTTTAAGGCTGGCAGTTAATATTTAGAGGGTTTTGGAGGCTGAGACTTGCTACCTTTTAACCAAGCTTTTAACCAAACTTTTAACCAAACTCTTACACTCCTCAGCCTCTGTGGTCCTGCTGCTGGGAAGCCTCAGCTTACATATGGGAGAGTTTGCCTGGCCAAGATTCTGACAGCTGGGATAGAGGGACCACCCACCCCAACCTTCAGCAAGACTTTTGTCCATCATTTCTGTGCAGGGCTAGTGATTTCTGAGGAAAAAAAGGGGAATTCCTGCCAGTCACAGTGGTCTAAAATACCCCGTGAGGGTGCATAGTGCGGTCAGCAGTGTTTGCTCCAGAAAAGCAATTCCATCCCCGCTCTGCTCTGGGGCTCCATGAGGTTTAGGGCAGCGTTTCTCACCTCTCTGTGGGGTTTTATTCCCAAGTCCTGCTGCCTTTCCAAGGGCAGGTTCCTGCCATGCCCTGCAGCACCCATCCCCTTTTTCCCTCTAGCTGGCATTAGAGGGCAGTCAAAGGAAACCTTCCTCATCCTCCTGCTCTGCGGGCTGCCAGCCAGGGGGCACAGGGCTGCCCTCCAAGCAGGACCCTTTGCCTTGCCCTCACCCTCTTCTTTCGGCTTCCTGCCCGTGTTTCACGGGTGAAAACCCCTCGTGGTTTTGTGCCTGGCATTTGGGACAGAGCATCTGCAGCCCTGCTGAGTCCTGGGCACGGCTCCTCCCCTGCCTCCCCTTAACTGACACCCCTGAATCTTGTCTCCTGTTTGACAAATCAGGCTGCTTGCTCTAAGTGATGACATGGATAAATATTGCAGGCATTGCTTTTACGTCTGGGTAGCCTGATAATAAAAGCTATCAGGATCTCTTCCCCCTGCCCGTGCATAGCAATTACTACCCAAGGGTTCCCTCCTCCATCACCGGAGCAGGATGTGCAGTTGTGTCTGTGACAGCAAGATTGCCCACTTGCACTGCTGGTTTTGGGCCACAAAACTGCCTTTTTTTCTTTTTTCTTTTTTTTCCAGACAATTTAGCAGCAGCGTGGTGAGGCCGTGCAAGCTGTGGGTTTGGAGAGGGGGATCTCACAGGAGCCTTTTTGCTCATGAAATTCCAGGTACCTGTGCCCGCTTGGATGGATCTGGAGTGGCCACTGTGGGTTGAGGGCGTTGTTTTGACTCTCAGGTGCTGTCCCTGTGCCTTCCTCGAGCCAGCCCCCATCCAGGCTCCACTGGCACGTTGGTGGCTCTCCTGGGTTGAGGCTGTCGAATTGCAGGGTATTATTTTTAGCCTGGTTTCCCGAGGAAAAGCAGCTTATGCGATTGTACTGTCTGTCAGTGCCTTTCCTCCCACCAGCCTCCCCTTAACAAGTTTTGAACCCCCTGTCACATTTTCCTGGAGGGATGGAGAGCTCCAAGACGTGACATTCCTGCACGTTTCCCTGCAAATTGGCAGCTGGGGACACTTTCCTAGGGAGGGGACGAGGCTGGGTGGCAGCACCAGGGAGAGCAGGAGATGCCAGGGAGAGTGAGAGGCTGGGAACGGTATCCTCTGAAGGTTTAATATCTCAGGAACGGTCTCTTCTGAAGGTTTAATATCTCAAACACAGATATTAAGCCTTAATTAAAGTTAATTTCTGGGAGAGGCGTTCCATTACAAAGGGTTTCTCCAGCTCAGGCGTGTCCACACCATCTGCTCGGAGCCAGCAAAGCCCTCAACCCCTCTGGCTGCAAGGACCGGCCCTTCCTGGGAAAATGGAGCTGCAAAACCTCTCTTTGCTCCCTCCCTGCCTCTCAGTCTGGGCCATTGCTGACAGGAATTTATTAATTTTTTTAAGAGCTGGCAGGGAAAAGCAGAGTTTTTTCTCCTATGGTTTTCCTCTGTGCAGGTTCTCTGGTGTCCCACAAAGAAATTTGGGTTGGTTCTTCTCCTTTCTCCAGCATTTTTTTTCTTTATTCCTTAAGCTTTCCTTAAGAACTTGTGATTCCTTTGTGAAAACAGGGTGAAAGTTGTGAAATGGTGGCTGGACTGAGATGGTCACACACCCACAGACCCAGGAGCTCCTGTTCCTGAGGGAGCTGCTCTTAATGAGAGACAGCTCCCATTAATGCTTGCTTACTTTTCAGTCGAGGTCTTTGCTGGGAATGGAATTTTTATGGGAAATCTGAAACCAAACAATGATGCTAATAAGCTGTAATCAAAACCAGGGAGGGAAGGGACCTGCTTCTTTCTCATCCCACAGTCCTCCTCCCTGAGGTTTCAGAAGGAAGGCTTTTCCTACAGCAAGATAAAACCAAGATACTTTTCTTTTTCTTCTTCTTTTTTTTTTTAACCAGAAGGTGAGAGTGAAACTCCCAGGATTGGTTTATAGCTTGGGCCTCGCTGGGAATGTTGGAGAGAGAAAGAGAAAGGTACAAATCCCTGCTTTGAAGGGCTTGAATCTGAGCCATCTGCATCCCTGGCCAGTGCCCAACATACCAGGTTATTTGTGTTCTGTGAAGCTTTATTTCTCTTATTTTCTTCCTCTTTTCTTTCTTTTATTTCATTGCTTTTTTTTTTTTTTTTTCCCTAAACCACTGAAAACTCCGTGATGACGCAGAAAAATCTGTGGCCTGGGTAAATAAATGTGTCATTTGAAATGGCTTTTTTTTCCTCCCCTCTGTGTGAGATCTTGGGCTTGGCAAGTTGACATCCTCTGACTAAAAACCATTTTGTCTCAATTTCTGGCCATTCTTGCTCACAGTGAGTGGGTTTTGCCCATAAAGACAGAAGTTGCTGGGTAAAGCTGAGTAATTTCTCTGTTTAGAGGCCTTTGCTGCTGTCTTCTCTTCCCTCAAGCAGCCACCTGAAGAGGATTATTGTCACACATTTTGATGTAGGACCTGAATCTGTCTCTTGGTTTACTCAGGAGAAATCCAAATGCACTTGCAACAAGCGCAGGATTCCTCATGAAATGTTCACCTGCATAAAGAAGGCTTTAAAGGAAAAAAACCCCTTTATTAAGAAAAAAACAGAAGGAAAAGCCGTTTTTCTCACTTTATGAGATGATGGATATTTTTTTCTTTTCTGTCTGCAATATTTAGATAAAAGGGGCTGAACTTCTAATTACATTACCTAAGGAGGCTTAATAATGTTTGCCCAAAGTATCTGGTCGTAAAAATTCACCAGAGTCAATTCAGTTTAATTTCTGCTGAAATCCCTTTGCTTCATCCCCTCCTGCTTCCCAAGGGCTGTGTGAGGGTGGGAAATCCTTGGGTTTGGGTTCCAACAGAGACAATCTTGTGTTTGAAGAGGGCTTGAGAAGACCTAGGTTTGGAGATGCTGCATTGGAGGACCTGCTGTGCTGGCCAGGAACACCAATTTATATTCCAGCTGTTCCTCAGCCTTTTGGTAGCAGTTAATAGGTTTTTTCTTTCTCTCTCCTGGAAATATTTTGAGTTCTGGATGCCTTTTTGCCATCAGGGCCCCCTGATGCATTGTAGGACAAGCTCAGCCATACAGCTGGGGCTTCTCCACTGACTTTGGCACCCTTGGCACTGATCTTTTAAACCTGGCCTGGGATTTTGTCCCATTGAATGTCATTCCACATCCGTCACTCTGGCTCTCAAAGGCATCATTTCCTTCCAAATGATGCCAAAACTCCTTGTTTTGCCTTGTTTTGCCTCCAGAGCAGTGAGTTTGATGAGTGTTGGTCCCCCGTCATTAAGGAAGTGTTGAATGTGAGTGGTGACTGAACAGCCTGCTCAGCAAAATCTCTCCAGGCTGCCTCCTTTTTTGGTATTATCTATTACAATGTATTTTTTTTATTTTTTTTTTTTAGGCCAAGCATTTCTTTGATTCATAATTCTTATCCTAATGTCCCCCTCCTACCGTTCAACTAATCGTTTGCCCACGTGGCACAATTTCAGATGCTTTTCTGAAGTCCAGATGGTCAAGCTCTCTCACAAAAGACAAAGATTGGCTTTTGTCTCGGAAAAAAAAAAAAAGCTGTTATCTCCCAGAAAAATATATTTACCAAGCTCGCCTGACTGAATCCATCTGCGTGAAATCTGGCTGGTTTTACCCATTTTCTTAGATTTTTGCTTTGGGGTTGCTTCTCAAGCAGAGCTGCTGCTCAGGCCAACCTGTGGCTGCCCAAACCTCACCCTCCCACCCCAGTCTTAAATATCCCCTCATCTTTAGTCTTGCACCCTCCTTCCCTCCTGGAAATAATAATGAATAAAACAATCTGTGGGGAAAGGAGTCTCTGGGCAGGCAGGCAGTGGCACTGAAGCGATTATTTCCAGCGCAGCAAAAGGCTGAGAACTGGTTACAATTATCACTCCTGGTTTTACACGCTAACAGGATTTGCCTTTGGGGGCTTAAGTCAACTATTCTGTCATGCAGGTGAGTGTTTTGTTTTGCTCCTCCGAACCAGCCTTTCTCAGGCTGTCAGGGAGAGGAAGATAAAGGATGAGTCCCGCTTTACAAAGCCCCGGCCACGGCTCAAGGCTCGCCTTGGAGAGATTAATTTAGGCTTGTTTCAAGGTCATCTCAGGTGCATCTCATTGTTGAATGAGCTTGCACTGCTGGAGAAGTGTGGATGCTTTTAAAATTCTTCCAGGCTGTGCATCAAGGGGAAGTGAAGGGGGGGGGAATAAGCTCTGATGTTTAAAGAAAATATAAATAAAGAGACTCGGCCCAGACGCTCTGTGTGGTGAAGCTTTCAGGCTGTCACTGCATGGATTCCCAAGCTGAGGGCAAAGAGCTGCTCCAGCCAGAATTTCCACTCAGTTTTTCATTTTGGCAGAAAATATCAGGATGATTGACCTTTTTAATTTTTTTCTTTTTTTATTTTTATTTTTGTGTTGGACCCATTCCAGGGAGTTCCTGTGACTCCCTGTGATTATCAGCTCCTGAGCTGAGCTTTGGACTCAAAATGGG
Source organism: Geospiza fortis (assembly GCF_000277835.1). NCBI lineage: Eukaryota > Metazoa > Chordata > Aves > Passeriformes > Thraupidae > Geospiza > Geospiza fortis. The sequence goes on from NW_005054631.1 coordinate 131,066, forward strand.
ACCAAACTAGGGCTTTACAGGAAAAGTTGCACCATGGGAGGTTTAGACGGGAAAGATTTCTTCACATAAAGGGTGAAAGGCATTGGAACAGACTGCCCAGGGAAGTGGTGGAGTCACCATCCTTGGAAATGCTGGAAAAATGTGTGTTGATGGCACTTGAGAACAAGGTGGTGCTGCTGGTTTGATGGCTGTACTGGATGATCTTAGAGGCCTCTTGGTGATTCTCTGGAAGAGGGAAACCTCAGACTGGTTGTGATTTTGGGCAGGAATGACCATTTTTGCTACAGCAAAGCTTTCAGCAGTGATGGGAGATCAAGCAGACACGGCCAGTGAGCAGCACAACAAATGACCATGAGAGATTTTTTACCCTCCACTGATAAACTCAGGCCTATTTCCATGCCTGAACTGTGCAAAGCAGGGGGTTTAAATTCTGCATTGCTCCAGGTTTCTTTGAGAAGATAAAGACCTTGCAATTCCTAAGGAGTTGTGTTCTTCAGGTGTTCATTCCTCCCTGAGTCAGGATCCCCTTAAACACCCCTGGGTAACCATCCCTCCTACCCCTTGAACAGAAACTGCTTTTCTGTTGACTTTCTGGGGAAGCTGCAGCTTTAGGAGATGATCAGAATGAAACAAATCCCTGGTGAATTAATTGAAAGGGTCAATGTCTGTAGTTAATCAGTTAAAACTGCCTGTGGCCACCCAGCTGTGTCTTTCATGTCAGCAAGATCACCTAAGATGGATTTTTTTTGGTGTTTCTTTTTTTGTGGGACACATGGACAATTATGCTTTGGCATTTATCTCAGGCATAGCTTTGCCTCTCTTCCTCCTTGCTGGATATTTCCCCCTTCCTAGTCCTGTGTAGGTTGGAATAACTTGACTTAATGACACTTTTTCAGCCCTGATTTTGGTGGTGACAGTTATTAACAGTTCCACGATAAGAAACAGGTGTTTCAGCATGGTCCATCAGGCAGAAGAAGAACAATGCCTCCCCAATGTCATTGTTCATGATGTATTCAGTGACTGCTGGCTTTTTTTTTTTTTTTTCTTTTAATGAAGATTTTATTCAACCTCATAGGTAGCATTTACTATTTAGTATGCAGGCTTTGGGCAGGCTAGCGGAGTGGAAAAAGCTTTTAATTTCTTTTTAATGCAAACATGGATCTTGCAAGACCTTGTCAAGTGATTGGAATGGGCTCAGGCTCCTGCTTATGTTCTCTCAGCATCACTTGGTGGTCCCCTGCAAGAAAATCCTGAGGATTTCTCATGGGATTTGTGGTTGAAGGGACAGGTCCAAGCCTGAAGGGATCATGGAGACTCTCCTGGCTGCTTCAGTTTTGTAACAAGGAGCCACACCTGGGATGGTTTGGGCAGAAAACATCATTAGTATCATAGGGGCATCCCTGTGGTCACTGGGACTGGCTGTCTGAACTCCTGGTAGGTGCTGGAGTGGATGTTGTTTGATATCCCTTCACGGAGAATTTCCTGAGGGAACTCCCCAGGTGATGGGAAGAGACAGACTTCTGTCCTGAAGGATGCAGCAATGGGCATCTTCTCTTCCTCCTCATCCTCACCCTCCAGGGATGCTGCGGTCCAGCTTTCCCTGGGTTGCAGGGCCTTGCCTTGCTGGAGCAGCTCTTGGAAACAGGGCTGGGACACCCACAGCCTCTCACAGCTTTATTCTGTACCACAACCTATGGATTTGTTTACTCCCCGTTGATTTTTGATATCACAGAGGGGTGGATCAGTGCAAGGCCCATCAAAGGTGCTCAACAGGTCCTCTTGGCCTCCTGTGTGACCCAGTCCTGCTGCTTGGGTGCAAAAGGAGAAAGAAGGATTAATTAGTGATAAATAATGCATTTGTTCCCACTTAAGTGTTGTTTGATCTCCACAGTCTTCATTCCTCTGGTGACAGGCAGCTCTGTGTTACCCACCACGGGGCTTTAGCAGCCCCCACAGAGCCATGCTCAGCTAATACATCCCTCCCCATTATTGCCTTCTTTCCAAAAATAATAATAATAATCATTAAAAAAAAATTTAAAAATCCGCTCTCCTGTGGTGGCTCATCACGGTAATTTCTCCAAATGAAACAATTAATGAACATTAAACATCCTTTTTCTGGGAAGGCAGCAATCAGGAGAGAAGATGGAGTATCCCTCTAAAATCTCCCTGTACATATGAACGTGCACACGGAGCCCCTTCAAGGCTGAGAAGGATTGGAAGTGATGGTTACCAGTATAATATTTAAATGAGTGTTAATTACCATAAACCGTTTGGATTGGAATGTCTCCTTCTGTGCAGTATGTAAATCAGGGCTGGGATGGGCTTGTGTGCATGCAGTGGGTGAGAGGAATGCTCTCCAGGACTGGGATCTGGCCACCATTCCAGCTCACAGGAGCACTGGGGAGGGACACTGGCCGCTCTGGGGAGGGTTTCCCCTCTCATCTTCCCTGCCCTGAGGATGAATTTTCTCCTGTCTCACCCCATCCCTGCCCAAGGCTTCCCCAGGAGGATGCTGAGATGCCTGAAGGATGACTCAGGTTTGGATCTGCATGGAGGGGTGTCTCTGACAGCATGATACAGCCCTTTTTATTGGGCACTAAGGGGTTTTTATGGGGTTTTCAGCATCCAAGCCATGAGCAAGCTGTTTCTGTGGTTTGCTGTACCCACATGCCCACCCTTCACTTCCCATCCTGCCTCCATCCAGCCTGAGCAGAGCGGAAAGGGGCTTTGCACGAAGCTGCAGGAGACCAGGAGAACTTCAGGCACCTCAACCCTTTTTATTGGGCACTAAGGGGTTTTAATGGGGTTTTCAGCATCCAAGCCATGAGCAAGCTGTTTCTGTGGTTTGCTGTACCCACATCCCCGCTCTTCACGTCCCACCCAGCCTGGGCAGAGGGGAAAGGGACTTTGCACGAAGCTGCAGGAGACCAGGAGAACTTCAGGCACCTCCCCACCTGCCCAGCCCCCCTTTTGTCCTTCCTCTTTGCCCCCCTGTCCCTCAGTGGGGGCCTTGTTTGCCTTGCAAAGTGCTCTCATTATAAATGCATCAGCCTCCGCCAGTCTCACACGCGCAGCCTTCATTTAGCCCTCCAAGCTCAATTACATCTCAGGATGTCTTGGGCTAATTAAGTAATATTAGAAGGTTTTCTTTTCTATTTTTTCTTTCTTCTTCCCCCTTCCCTAATGCAGCTTTCAAAGCACAAGCCTTGGCTCTCACCCACTGGAGCCCACTTCTCCGAGCCTCTGAGTTGTCCCTAATGCAGCTCGCCACGAAGGCAGGCTAATTACATTTCTGAAGGATGTCATTAGCGTCGGGGATTGAGGGCTGGGAATGCTCCCTTAGGGGTCTTTCAGCTTCACCATGCTCAGTGCCACCAGTGAGGGGTGGCTGGGCTCGGAGGGGAGCTCAGCCAGCAAAGCTGCCTTGCTCTGGGCTTTGTTGTGAGCGATCCTTCTGATGCCTTGGGAAGGCTGAGCTGGAGCAGAGGCTGCACAGAGCTGAAGAATAAAGCAGGGATTTATTAGGAGGTTTTCATAGCTCTACCTTGGGCAGCACAAGAGCCCAGCCAGAGCTGCACCCAAGGTGAACCAAAATGGTCACAAAATGGACAACCAGTCACAGGGTCTCTCACTTTTATAAGTTCTGCTCCATTTGCATATTGGAGTTCATTGTCCAATTCCAGCTCCAGCCCATGCAGTCCCATCCTGCTTGTTTTTCTCTCTTCAGCCCATGTTGTTTGTGCTCCTGGGCCTGAGATTTGGATCATTTGTCCTTGGTCCCCAGCTGGAG
>NW_005054631.1:135077-137655 GCF_000277835.1 Geospiza fortis
AAAGGATTTTCCATAAAAGATGTCTGCGACATGCAGAGCTCACCATCCCCTCATATGAAGCCCAGACCCACACATTAAAGCGGCACAGAATATAAAATATAAAAGCTAAACCCTGAGGCATCACTTCTCCTTGGATGTGTTGCATCCTTCAGCTCATCCTGGTTTACAAGTATGAACTGATTAAGCCTCTGAGAGCTCCTGTGAGATAAGTAATTGCTCCTCTAAAGGTTGGTATTATATCCACTCTCATCTCCAAGCCTTGGACAGTGCAAAAGGAGCAAGGAGGAAAATCCTGAGCATGCAAAAAAAGAAGATCAGTGATGCTTTTTGTTTACCTGATCATCTCACCTGCTGAAATCTGGAGATACCTGTTGGAACCCTGACTACTGAGAGTTTTAGACTCTCTGTGCTGACAAGGGAACGCTGCATTTGACCTGTGGCCATAGGAAAATCTTCCAAAATGGAATGATGGAACTAAGATTAAAAGTGTGTAGTTTAAATAAAAGTGAGTAATATCACATAATAGAAAACTTGGAGTTTTAAGTTTTAGAATATAATAATATATATAAAACAAAATAAAAGTTTTAGAGCAGAGACTAATCATTCTTCTTCATAAGAAAAGCTACCCTAACAAGCACCTCTGGCACTGCTTGTGGAGCCCACGGTCCATACACCTCCCTCTTTTATCTGTGCAAACCCCAATGAGCTCTGCTGGCTCCAGTGGAGGCTCCTCAGAGGCTTCCCCAGAGGGAAGAGAAACCCAAATTTGTCCATTTGGGGACCCCAAATTTTTTGCATCAGGGATGGGATGCTGGTTCCCAAGGAAACAAAAAGGAAATTTTGGTCACACCTTTTTATCTTTCTTTCTCTCCCTAGGTGGTTACAAGGACAATGTTCCACTTTTAGGCTACCACAGCTCTCCTGGCTGGCCCAGGGCAAGGTGGCCACGGGCCTCCCACAGGTGAGTGCTGCTTTCAGGGGGGTGTTAGAGGCTCGTAAAAAGAAGTCACATGTAATTCACAGGAAAAATTGCCATGGAAATTCCTGCTCGTGTTGTGCTCAGTTACATTCTGTTGTCCTGGAGAGATGCATTAGCTCTGTTAGTGAGGCTGGAGCTCCCTGCCTCTGGAAAAGATGGATTATCCCAGGGAGCCCCTACCCCTGTGGGGAGCCTGATGCTCCCCTCTACCTGCCTGGCTTTTTGGGGCACTTCCATAAGCATTAGGGATGAGGATAATGCTGCCATGGCCCTGGCCCACTGCTAATCCAAGTGGGATAATAAGGTATGCTAATATTGGATACCTCTTTGAATCTGGGTGGAAAAAAGGGTACATTTCAGTCCAGGGTATCTCACACATTCTTTTGGTTTTGATTTTTTTTCCCCCTTGCAAGTGGATTTTTTTTTCCTCATTTGGCCCAAACAATAAGGAGGAGCCAAAAGGAAGTAAAATCTTTATATCACGTAAACACGGACTGCAAAGCTTTTGTGAAGACCTCTGTTGTGGCAAAATAGAAATGACTCAAGGATGGGTCAGGCACAAGCTGGGCACAGCAGATGCAGCTTGTTCAGGTCACCCTGGGCTTGGTGGCACTCTCTGAATGTGCCTATTTGGTGGCACCTGCTGTGGAAACATCACAGTGAAGACAAATATTCTGGAGCTGTCTTTATCCTTGAGCTTTATCCTTGAGCTATCCTTTGCTTTTTCTTTTACTACAACCTCCTGGCTTTTAGGAATGCCTGGATCTGAGAGGCCTCTGTGCAGACTGGCTTTTCCCTTTTGTGCGCTGGGGTGAAATTAAAGGGATTTTGGGACAAAAAAAGCTGCTGTAACAAAGCTCAGCTGCCCTGGGAAAGGTTGTACCCAAAAGCTGATTGTCGGAGATGAGGGAATTCCAGGTTTCCCACTGCTCTGGCCAAGCTGCCAGCTTGCTGCTGTCTGGAAAGAGAGATGGACATTAATTGAAAGGTTCTGTTTAATTTTGGGGTCAAAATTAGGATCTGGGCTGTGAGACACCTGCAAGGGAGAACTGCTGCATGCAAGGGTGGACTGGAGCAGCCAGTGTCCCAAAAATCAGAGAGAAACTGGAGAGAAACACAGCCAGGAGATTAGTCCAGGTGAAAGAAGGGACTCACACAGGATGTGGGGAGGGGACAAACCTGTCTGGAAGGACATTAATTGAAAGGTTCTGTTTACTTTTGGGGGCAAAAATTAGGATCTGGGCTGTGAGACACCTGCAAGGGGGAACTGCTGCACGCAGGGATGGACTGGAGCAACCACCTGGAGGTGGGGGACCAGTCTGTGTCCCAAAAACCAGAGGGAAACTGGAGAGAAACACAGCCAGGAGATCAGTCCAGGTGAAAGAAGGGACTCACACAGAATTTGGGGAGGGGACAAACCTGTCTGAAAGGCGGGAGAATCCTAAACCAGTTAATTTCTGCACACTGTGATGTTCTCAGGAACCTGTTCTGGCTCTGAACAGTCCCATCTGTGATGAGCTGGCAGGGTTTTTATGAAGGTCCAAACAGACATTAAATCCTCCATTCTGTGCTTGCTGTGAGCTGCAGAAGCTTTCCTGC
>NW_005054631.1:137665-171864 GCF_000277835.1 Geospiza fortis
GTTCTGGCAGTGCCCAGCAGCAAAAAGGGGCAGGAGGCAGGATCTGGAAGGCTGCAGCTGATCCAGCCATTCCTGGTGCAATGGTGCTTGTCCAAAGGAGTGCTGGGACATTTTGGCTGTGTGAGGGACAGCCAAACGTTTTAAAGGCTCCTGGAGCCTTTAACCAGCAGCAGGCCACACGTGTCCCAGGTCAGGAAGCACAGCCTGTGGTGGCTGCAGGGCTCCTGGGGGCACGGTGAGGCTCCCCAGCAGGAGAAGCAGCACATCACCTAATGCTGAGGCAGGAAAAGTTTGAGGATAAACAAGAGTTGCCCATGCTGTAATGACACATTCTGCAGATTACAGAAGCCAGTAATTACAGCTAATAAGTCCAAGGTGTGTAATTACCCCGAAGCACTTGCAGCTAGAAGGCAGAGTTAAGCACGGCTGTCACACGCTCCTTAGGTGATCCATGGCTTTCCTTGCTCTCCATGAAATCCAGGAGCAGCAGAAAGTGTGGCTGCTCTTTTCCCCACCCTCCTCAGTGCTGGGTGGAAGGGAAAAGCCAGCTCTTTTTCCTGTTTCCATTCCCCAGCTCCAAAATCCTGTCCTTTCTATAATGGAGACAATTCCTGCTTGGATTTTCAGATCTGGAGTGGGAGGCTCTTGAGTGGAGGTTGCGTTTGTTTTTTCTTCCCACTGCTTTGCTTCCCTTCCTAATTAAAGCAGCTCTTTTGTCAGCCCCTGAATTCCTTCCCACCCTCCAGTTTTCCCAGAGAGGCTTCTTTACAATTCCTGCCTCTAATCAATACACAATTTATATGCAATAACTTTGCCCAGAGAATAGGGAAGCAGCCATCAGCGTTTCTCCCGCGCATCCAGCCTGCTGGAGCTGCTGACTGAAGGTCAATGCAGGCTTGACTGTGACTGATTTTTACTGTCTTTGGGCAACCCAGCAGCAAAATGCAAGCTCTGGAAAACCTCAGCTCCATGCAGGCCGTAATGGATAGCGCTGTGCAACCTGCCAAGCACACTGTGAAGCTGGAATCCCTTGGAAGAGCTCTCTCTTAATGCTCCTGCAGCCCTTTCTGATGGAAGAAGGGCACCCCACACGTCCCTGGGACATGATGGATATCCTGAGAGGTGTGAAGCTGGAATCCCTTGGAAAAGCTCCCTCTTAATGCTCCTGCAGCTCTTTCTGATGGAAGAAGGGTGTGACGGCTGTCACAAGGGTTTTTGAGATGAAGGAAGAGACGAGATGGTTGACTCCATGATCAGAAGGCTTGATTTATTATTTTAAGATATATACATCTATTATAACTATACTAAAAAGAAAAAGCAGGAGAGCTTTTCACAAGCTGCTACCTAACCTAAGAATAGAAAGTAAAGGATAATAACCAACCCCACTCTCTCAGCTCAGCCCGAGAGAGCTCTCAGTTCTGGATTGGCCATTATTTCTAAACATCCAATCTGGGCCAATCCAGACAGACCTGTTGCATTCCACAGCAGCAGATAACCTATTGTTTACATTTGTTTCTGAGGCCACAGCTTCTCAGAAGGAAAAAATCCTAACGAAAGGATTTTAGTGAAAAGGATATCTGTGACAGAAGGGCACCCCATCCCTCCCTGGGACAGGATGGATATCCTGAGAGGTGCTGTTTTCCCCTGGTGTGCAGATACTGGGTGCTCTGATGGCAGGTGAGGCTGGAGCCTGCTCAGGGAGTGAGGAGAGAGCTCCATTAGGGGTGTTTGGGATGGCAAGACAATTCCAGAGAGAAAACCTCATGCTGAGGGAGCAGCACCTCATTTAACCTTCCTCCCAGCTGGGCTCGTGCTCCTCTGTCACTTGAGATGCTGCTGCCACCTCTTCACATCCCTCTGGCAGCACCATTCCCTCTCAAATCCCACCAGGATAGACAGCTGGAAGGGCAGGAGGAAATATCAGCAAGGACCCAAGAAGAAGTCTCAGTCTGTCACAATAGGACACGAAATAAAACTACATGCATGCTGGAACTTCTAAGGTAATAAAGAAGGGAAGTTTATTTTTCAATTTCGATATATATATAGAATTGGAAAAGTGACCCTTGGATTGAAGGATGAAATTTCCACTTCTCTAATGACACTGGTCAAATTAACAGCTCATCAAATTTCTCCTCCTCCAGAAAAGAATGCAAAAAACCAATCACTATTTACATAAAAGTGCGTGAGAACTCCGTTACAAAAATGTAAACACCAGAAGACTTAGAAGAACTGAGAAGAACAGGACAACATCAGTCCTCTATGAAACTTCAGGGGATGGATGTCACCCTCTCTGGCTGTTCACACCCCAACCCTCCCATGGGCATTGCCAGGGAAGAGAGGATCTATCCAATGGGAATGACCAATTTTGGGTGTCTCACAATGGTGGGATCAGTCAGGGATGCTCCAGCTTAACAAGCAGGGAGGTACAGCCTCGCAGTCGTTTGGTGTCTTATTAATCACATTTAATGTGTAGTTTGCTTTAGCATTGATCATTTAAAAATTCCCTGTCGGGAAGGTTACCTGGATAATTACAGGTATAAATCTCAGGGACGTTCTTGCCAAAACAAATGGAGCGTCTCTGCTCAGGCCAGGGATGGACCCAAAGAAGCCATAAAAAGGGTGTGGAGTGATGGAGCAGGAAATCTCCACCAAGCTGAGGAGAGCTGAGTAGGTAAATGAGGCATTTGGGTGGTTGGGAAGTGTTCCTGCAGTTGTCCTTTATTTCAGAAAAGCAGGAGCTGATGGTGGCTCAATGATGTCCAAATTTGGGAAGGCACCACAGAGTGTGTGAAGGATCCCAGGAACAGGGATGGATTGGGCTGAGGTCATGAGGTGCCTCTTCCTGAAGGGTCTCAGGTATGGCTGAGGAAGTTGCAGGTGTTTATGAAGCAGAAGTGCTGATGAAAATCCTTGGTTAGCAGCAGAAAGCTTCAGTTGTTGTAGCCACTGGCTGGAAAATCCATGCTATTTGGTTCTGTCAGCGAAGGAAATGGAGTTGGACCTGCCTGATTGTGTTGGGGTTTTTTATATTGGAAGTGAAAAGCTATCAGCGCATCATTAAGTTCACATGTACCCTTAGAAACCAGGGAATGGCCTCTCTTCTGCAGCTCAGCATTGTAAAGCCAACCTCACACCCTTCCTCCTCTTCAAATTGTGGCTGTCTCCTGACCACAGCAGGTCTCAGATGGAGACATTCACCCTTTTTCACACCCTCTGTCCCCCGAAGGCCATGTTTACCCACGTCCCCCCTTTCTGGAGAGGATGAGGTGAGTACTTGGAAAGAGAGGTGCTGATTTGGGTTTCTGCTCTGTGCCTGTGCCCAACACTCAGAAGGATTAGTCATGGTTCACACTGTCGTAATAATTTAAGGTGCAATGACAACAGCATTTTAGAAGTCAAATATCCTGTATTGGAAGTATGAGTCTTAGAAATAAGAACAAATATTAAAGCCTTAAGCGTTTTGGAATGTTTATAACAGCAGGATGTGTGAATTGCAAAGCAAGAAACCCAGGCTGGGACAGGGGCCCCAGTGCCCACAGCTTACATTATGAATAGCAAGAACAGCACACAGGACATCATCTTGATGGAACCAAGGCAAACAGCTAAAAACACTTAAAATACTCGTCTGAAACCACCCCCATGTCTCTGTGGTATCCCAGCCCTCTCTAAAAGCACTGCCTAGCTTTTGTCTTTTACACTTCCATGTTAGCTGCTTCCAACTTTCTCATCAGCCTCATCTATAAATTCAGACTGTTCTTAAATAAGACTGGTGCCACACAAAACCACTTCTCCCATCCCTGTGTGCTGTCTAACGATTATTCCCTTATCCCTTTATGTAACTGAATCAAGGCTGACACTTAAAGCACTCCCTTAGGGAAGTTATTGGATTTAACAGGGCTGAAACCAACAGGGTTCTAGAGAAATGCTCTAAAAACCTGGGCAAGATAATATCCTTCCCATAAGTTTCTGAACCACCCTATAAAATTCTAAGGCAAGAATGAACTTCCACGGGATTTTTTTTTTTTTTTTTTTTGGCCCAGAAAAGCTAATTATGAGTAAATAGACCTCGGTGCTCTTATTGCTGACCCCCAAAATTGCAGTGGATGCAGCTATCCTGCTTCTTCTTTTCCCAGGCAGAAGGATGCTTTGGCTCTGCTCCTCAGCAATTTGTCCTCATTTTGATCCCACGTGGAATTTTGTCTGTTCAAGATCTGTGGTATAAAGCTGTGCCATGAATTGCTCCTCGAGTGGCTTTTCCCTGTGAGCCCCCTGCTTTTCCATGGCTCCAACAGTTCTGGCTGCTTGGCCATATCTTTCCCCCCACCCCTTTTATTTCCTTTTTTTTGGACTTCTGAAGGAAACTGAGCTCATTTGTTCCAGCTTGAGGGAGAGAGAGTGGATGGGAGAGGAGAGGCAGAGGGAATATAAGGCACAGAAATGGGGCAAAGATAATTCTCCAAACTTTTCCAATCCTTCCCTAGTCTTCCCAAAACCCCCAACATCCCAGCTTAGCCCTCATCTCCCAGGAAAGGATGTTTTCTGTTGGACAAGCAGGATTATGGAGTACCCAAAAGTGTTGATGCTAGAAGGGATTTTGTATTACCTTGGCTGATAATTCTCCCAGGAGCCTGTGCAAATATTCTCATGAATGAAAACTCCTTCTCTGGTATTTGCAATTCCTTTTATTCACGCTGACTTTTCCTTGCTGCGACTGCTCCCACAAAGGGCGAATAAATATTCAAAGTGCTCATGCCTGAAATGCTCCTGCCAATGTTAGGAAAAGTTCTTTTTATTCTTTTTCTCGCTGCATTCGAACAATTTCAATTGATGAACCTTAAAAGAAGCTCCTGTGTGGAAGGGGAGGGTGACTCCGTAAGGAAAGAGGAGGATCACATGGTGGTATTAATGTCATTACCTACTCACCAAAGGGAAAGAAAGCCTGGTGGTGGCTGGGGACATCTGGATATTAATTGAGAAGCTGAAATGAGTTCATTTAACACTCCTTGCACAGACTATAAATGTTTCATCCCATTGACTTGTTTGTATGCAGGGCTTGTTTTGCCCTCTTTAATAAATACCCTCTGTAAATCATTCCACTGGCTGTGTTCCCTGCTTTGGGGCAGAGGATATTTGGAGATGGGGTTCAGGCTGTGCCTCCCTCTCTGTGAGCTGTGCTTTAAATTATGATGTGATCAGAGGTGACATCCTGTTCTTCTTGGGACAGGGCAGGAAAAAAGCTGGAAAGGAGCTGTGAAATCCTGGCCTGGCACAGCTGAAGGACCCGGGGGGCTCCTTGCATCAGCTGCACTAAAACATCTGCAGTTTAGTCCCCAGCTTCCTCTCCCAGTACCTTGAACTGGGAAGAGCAGAACTGGCTGAGGAGACCCAGGAGTTGTCTCAGAGCTGCAGCATCAGTCTTCATCCTTCTTGTCTTGGTGGGGCTGCCCAAAACCTGCTGCCCAGCCCTTGTCACTGTTTCTTGGCATCCCCCCATGCAAACAGCACCAGCCACAGCTGCCTCAAACATCTCAGCACGAGAGCCAAGGAAATATTCCCTACATGGAAAAAATTAAGGCTTTTTCTTCTTGAAGTCATAGACAGAAAGTCAGTTCCACTTGTTGCTGCTTCTGAAATTACTCTTTACTCAAAGTGTCCTTGATTGGTTGATCCTGGACTGTAAGAGGGGACAGATGTGTCTTGGTGTGTGAAGTTGCTGGTCTTTGTGATTAACTCCCTGTCTTGGGTTGGAAATGGGGGAATTCTATCCCTATCTGTCAGAGGTGGGGCAGTTATCTTCTGTTCATTGGGCAGTTTCCTTTGTCTCTTCCACAAACCAATGCTCCCTCCAGGAGATCTCTGCTGTTAATGGGCCGTTAATCATTAATTATCTGCTGTCCATGGCCACTGAGTGTCCCTGCAGGGCTGATCCAATTCCAGCATCCCATGGGGAGATGCTCCGCCCAGGGGAGGAGCCAAGCATTCCTACCTGGATCCAATCTGAGCCTGGCACAGCACAGCAGCCTTTGCCCACTGCATTCCCAGAGGAGCAGCTTTCTGCTGCCCTGCATGGCCAGAGGGAGCCCAGGCCCATCTGCAGCAGCCCTGGAGCTGCAGAGGAAAACTCCCCCCTTGTGCAGGATCCCTGCTCGAGCAGCAGCACAGCTGGCACTGCAGGAGGGCTGAGCCCCCATGGGATGGGGCTGTGCCACCCCCTGACACACAGGGGGTCAGCTCTAATTCTGACTCTGTCAATATTTTTTTTTTGTTTGAACTTTGTATTTTTAAAATTTTCATTTGTATTTTTAAAATTTTCCTGGTTATTCCTATTCCCATATCTTTGCCTGAGAGCCTTTTAATTTCAAAATTATAACAATTTGGAGGGAGGAGGTTTTACATTTTCCATTCCAGGGGAGGCTCCTGCCTTCCTTAGCAGGTCTTCTCACACCAGGACACTCCCATTCTCTGGGGCACTCAAAATAAATCTCCCTCTCCAGGCTGCACCTGGGTGATGGAAGACACGACCTGCACCAAGGCTGGACCATTCACCCAGTGAATGGAAAACAGGGATGGAAAGGAGGATCCAACACCTCAGCTACAGCCAGATCCTGGCTCTGCTCATCAGAGACCGCCTGAATGCCCCTTGGATGGAGATCCAGAGTTTTGAGGCTGGGAAGCCGGGATGGGACAGCTGGTGGCAGGCAGCACACAGCCCTGATCTGGAGTGTCCTTCCTGCCCCTCGTCACTCCTGGCTCCATAAAACTGCTGGAGCAGGAGAAATGGCAGCCTGGAAAGTGCTGAAGAGAACATCTGAGCATCCTGGGGTGATGCTCCCAGGTCTGGCCATGCTGTTTGCTCGTTGCTGCCTACCCAGAACTCCAAAGTCCACCCTCAACCATCAGTATTTTGTGTTTCCAAGGCAACCCCAGCTTTAACAGCCTTCATAATGACATCATTTGGTTGAAATGAGCATGCATGATCTTTTGATTACCACTGGAAATATAAATTAGGTTACTCTCCCCATCCCCAGCCACTTGAAAAATAAATGCATTGGAGGGAGGGGGAGGGAAAAAAAAAACCTCAGAAGAGGGTAAATGGAAAAATCAATTTTTACATTAATGGAGTCCTCGTTCAGCATTTCTTCTCTTTATAGATTTAGATAACAGTGATATCTTAGTTTCACAGAGCAAAGAAATTAATTACTTACTAATGGCGCAATTCAGAAATTAATTTATGTTGTCCATTTAAATGTGTCATTATTAATCAATTTAAAGGAAGAGGCCTGTAAGCCAGCACCGTCTGAATTGACTTATGTTGCCAGAGGAGTCTCCCTGCCCCTTCCTTGCTAGAAAAGACATAATTCCTGCCACCTGTGAGTTGTACCTTGAGCTGCTCTGGCATCCCTGCTAGAACAAAAAGAAAAGGAATTCCTCAAATGCCTCAGGCCTGATAGACAGGTCCATCCTTGATGTGTTTCCCTAGGTATGGGGCACTGACAGGGTGCTGCAAAAATTTTAAGATTGTTTTTTGATTTTTTTTTTGGGTGTATTTATTTGGATTCCTGGCCTGGAATTCGAATTCCACACTAAAAAGGCAAAGCACAGAAAGAGGATGCTGTCTCCAGAGGGTGGGGATGTTTTGGTCCTGACTTCCTAGCAGATCTTGGCGAGTCCCTGGGGTTTAGCACACCATGGGCACCCCAAAAGGGTCAGGGTGGGGCAGCAGCCCAAGGAGGGTGATAATTAAATTGTCACAGACCTGATTATCTCCTTTTTACTGCTTTATTTTGATGGGAAGAGGTAATAAATTGCACAAGTCTGTTCTATTTCTCAGTAAGGCTTGTCCTAGAATGGAAAGGGAGGTCCTGGACCATGGATAAACTAAAAAGCACTCCTTCAAACACTGAGGGTTTCAGAATGGCACCTTTTCCTGCGTCCGGGCTTTTCCCTGGCAGGCAGGAGCCTGATGGAATGGTTTCCATTGTGCTCCTGTCTCCAGGAACGCTGCACCTGCTGCCCATTCCTCTGTGTGCTCCCTGGAGCAAATGGCAAGGCTGGGCACTTGGGAGGACAATCTGCTGAGGGATCTTCTGTTCAAATCCTGTTTGGGCTGCTAGGATAGGGCTGGGATAGCCATTCCTTCCCTGTATTCATAGGATCATAGAATGGCAGGGAAGGAAGGGATCTTAAAGGTCACCTTGTGTCACCCCCTGCCACGGGCAGGGACACCTTCCACCATCCCAGGTCACCCCCAGCCCCATCCAGCCTGGCCTTGGACACTGCCAGGGAGCAGCCACAGCTTCTCTGGGCACCCTGTGCCAGGGCCTCACCACTCCCCAGGGAAAAATCTCCTCCTAAAATCCCATCTAACACTGCCCTGTTTCAGTTAAAAATCATTCCCCTTATCCCTGTCACTTACAAACAGGCTCCCTTCATCCTTCTTGTGGGCTCCCTTTGTAGTATCATTGCAATTTTGATGGTATCCCAGTGTAAAACAGAGGGATGTGGAGGTCTGGAATTGCAGAGCCTACTCTGTATCTGTATTTATGGGCATTTTCTTTCCTCTTTCCCCCCTCCCCTGGAAGCCAGGCTCACGTTTAACATCTGCTGCAGCAATAATGCTTCTTTATTAGGCTTGGAAAAGTTTAGACATGTGCCCATGATAGAGCAAAGCGTTTATCTGGCTTAAAGGGTTTCAGATTAGTTTCATGTTCGTCCTCGCTGTTTTGTTTTTCAAGGCAATTACTGCCCTGCTGCCCACACCAGGCACATTCCAGCCTGGAAGTTCTTTGTCGAGCTAAAATCCTTTCCCAGCGAAACAGCAAACAGAGAGTGAGCAGCAGGCTGCAGAATTAATCAAGAAACCATTTAGCACCTGCGAATAAATACTTGTATCTGAAGATTTTGGGGTTTGTCTTTTCCTAAATCCCCATTTTTTGAGCAGAAGAGTTGGGGAGAAGCTGCTGAGGTTTAACAGTGTGGTTTGACTTTTGCAGATGGCTGGGGCTCACCGAATTCTGATGGAAGGAGGTCACCCAGGCTGGGAGGAGGTGGCAGCATCCCTCTGCCCACCCTTTCTGCAGCACTCCTGTGCTTGGGAATCATAACAAGAGTTCAGCCCATCCTGGCTGGTGCCTTTCTGGAGCCAGAGAGAGCCAGGAGATACCAAAACCTCCAGCTGGTCCCTGGAAACTCCTGCACCCAGAAATCAGTGATTTCTACCACAATCCATTTATTTCACAATCCATAAGCCATGAGATAACCCTGGCTGGGCTCTGGAGGCTTTGATGTAGGAGTGAAACCTTTATTCAGTGCTAAGCAAAAGGGAAAACGAGAAGCTATAAAAAAAATGTTTGTATACATAGCATCCAAAAGCCTTTTGCTTTCTCCAGTGTAGGAATTGAGAAGGAAACATAAAGCCAAGTTAAAAACCTTGACTTGTTTAATGCTGGTTCTCTCTGTCGGGGCCGGCCGCTTGTTCTCTGCCCCCGAGGTGAGTTGGGTGGTCCAGGGAGCGACCCCAGGCTCTGAAGAATGAGACTGGACTCTTTGCTGTTCGGTCTTCAGGTTGTTTATTAAGTCTTATCTACAAAATTTTCTCCCTGGCAGACAGAGGTCTGACCAGCAAGGCAGCCACGATGCTCTCCGACCGCCCCCAAGGCTGCTCCGTCTCTTATACCACAAATTACGTATATCATATTTACCTTTACCTTCCAATACCTATCACCCATGTTGGACAGTGCACCCCTTCCCCAAACCAATCCCTGAGTGCCAACACTACAGCAGAAGATGGAGAACAAGAAGAAGAAGCAAGAAGGATGAGACACGCCCTGTTCCCTCCATCTTGTCCCCATTAACTTTATACAAAAATTTTTAAAACTTATATTTTCACCCTGTGTACACCTTATAAAAACACCCTTTAAACCTGTGACACCTTCCAGCCCTCATACCAAACTGGCAATTCATTTGCAGGATCGAAATCCAGCCACCAAGTGTTCTGGGCATCATGCCAAGATCTCCGAGCCCCCTGACGGGGTTTCGGCTCTCGACGTGGTCTCGGGGGACTCCTCACATCCGGAGTGATGTGCAGAGTTCCCACACTCTCCACCCAATTTTCAGAATCCTTGTGCTTTTTAGGATGAGAGAAAAGCAGTCTGGGGCATTGGCAGCCTGATTTTTATTAATTTCCCTCCTCCTTCCTTCTCTCCTTGTTCAATAACCTCAGAATCCATCTTCTGTGGGGTTTTTGGTGCCCTGGCCTTGCATGGAGTCATGCCATGAGCTTTTAGTCATCTGCTGACAGCAGCCCCTTAAAAGTGAGCTCTAGGTCCTTGATTTCCTCCTTTACTGCTACAAGCTGTTCAATATAATTTTGGATTTCCCTCACTCTGGAGTTTCTGGAGAGCTGGATTTGGTACCATCCCTGGCATGGGAACATGGGCCCTTTATAACCCAAAACCCTTGGATTCTTGTGACTCTGCTGATTCTTTTCTAAAACAACCCTGTAAGGGTGAGTTAGGGATGGAGCAGGGTTTTTGCTTGGCCTCGTTTCTCTTGGTCTCCGTTGTTTTCCTTTCCCTAGAGGATCTCACCCCAATTTCCCTCACTTTTGTGAGATCTGTGGATTGAAAGCTGAATCTCTCCCTCCTCTAGAAGAGATCCAGGGACCCCTTGTGCCTTCTGTGTCTTGCTGGGATCCCTTTTTCCAAATTACACAAATTACAACCTGCAACAGTCTTGGCAGCTGCCCCTTGTGTTGGTCTATTTTTTTTTTGTTTTGTTTTTTTTGTCCTACTGCAAATCTTATTCCCACATTTTAATAGCCTGAATTAAGGGTCTCAGCTGTTATTTTCAAGGTACAGCCCCAGGCAGTCACGTTGATAACACCTGCTGGGTTAAATATTGCACCTGCTCCATTCCTGCCTTCGTGACATGGAGGTCAGTCATGATGTTACATGGAAAATGAAAGTATTCCCAAAATTGTGGTACCATCTCCAGGCCCCTGGAGAGAAGGGGGCTGCTGCTACTGCAGGTTTCCAGCAGAAATCCCTCCAGAGGTGGGGGATGTATGAAGAGGTACACCTTGGCTAAAGGAGCTTTGCAAAGTGGGTTTATTTGCATTGATTGTTACAGTGACAGTGTTAGTGAATGAACAAGGTCATCAAAGGAGTTTTTTCCACTCAAGAAAGAGGGGGAAATGCAGGAAATGGATTTATGGAAAATTCTCAAAGCCTGGCAGAAGGTTTACTTAGTGTGTGCATCTGTATGCAAACCTTGAGATAAGAAATGCTGACTTAGAAATGCCGTGGAACAGGACAGACATTGTGGAGAGAGAAATTGAACTAGAAATAAGTTTCAAAAGGTAGCCTTGCAAAAAAGACTGCATACTTTGGAGAAATCAAACTATGAAAGATGCATTGTAGTAGGACCCAGGAGGGGTAATTCTAGATTATTTGCTTTAAGGCATTTACAGCATGGTGCGGCAAAAGCTGATAGGCCAAGAAATACATTTATAATATAATTAGGAAATAATTGGCTTCTGATTGTGATGATGTGAATTATAACATCTGTATTGTCTCACCCTTCACATGAGAATGAAAATGGAATAAAAGTTTTTAAAACACCTCTCAGTTGCCCCCATCTCTGGGTCAGAAAAGGGCACAGTCCAACAAGAGAGGAAGCAGAAACAAACCCCAGCCACCCCTGGGAAGTGCCTTGAAGGGGAATTGAACCTGGATCAGCAGGAGCTGCACCTCTTGACTCAGCAGCTCCTCTGTGCCTGGGTTTATGGTGCAGGTGGGTTTATGGTCCTTGTTGCCCATCTGTCCCTGTGGTTCTGTTAAACCAAGTGAGGGATGCAGCCCTGCCCAGCCAGGGAGTTTTGGGATTGCTGCAAGGAGCAGCTCTCCATGGATCCTGTCCCCCCCTCATCCCATGCCAAGCCCTGGTGACAGCTCAGGGGTGCAGAGCAGAGCCCTGTGGCAGGAGGGCTTAGGACAATTTGCTAATCCCTAAAGATGGTAACTGGCTTAATAGCTGAAAATAGGATTTTTTAAATGCATTCCAAGCCATTTCTTTCTCTCCTTCTCCTTGTAACAGTGCAATCCATGGGTAATTAGTTCCTAGGTTAAAAATAAAAATAATTTAAGTATCTAGGTTAAAAATAAAAATAATTTAAGTATAATTTCTTAATCAAATAATTTAACCTGAAAAAAACTTATAACAATAAATAGTTAGCTGGCTATGGTAACTATAGCTCATAGCTCTTGCCACAAACCAGTTTTCTCCAACTCCCCAGGTGCAATATTTAACCCAGCAGGTGTTATCAACATGACAGCCCGGGGCCATACCCTGAAAATAAGAGCTGAGACCCTTAATTCAGGCTATTAAAATGTGGGAATAAGATTTGCAGTAGGACCAAAAAAAAAAAAATTAAAAAATCTCAGCCTGAAAATGGGTTGACACATGGAAAAAGAGGAGTCCATTGTGAATGTCCCTTAAGGACAGGCCTGTCCCCTCAGCCTGCTGTGGTGAAATCCCCTCACTCATCTGCAGGATGGGTGAGTGTGAGACACCACAAAGCCTCACAGCAGTTCAGGATGGCCTGCAGTAATAAACTGGGGAGCAGGAGGCAGGTGGAGGAGGCTAGAGATTTAATACTCCCTTCCTCACACACCCCAGGTCCTTGAAGGCTCTGCCATCCCAGTGCTGCTGTGGGATTCCCATGGGCTGCTCCTGCTCTCAAGCCATCCTTCCCCAGATCTGCTGAGTGCTCAGCTCTCAGCACAACCAGTAAATCCACCAAACCATCTTCCCTGGCTGCTGCTGCTGCTTTTTCTGAGCACGGGGTGTTGGCCAAGCCAACTTTATCCCTTCCTGGCTGCTTCCAAGGGCAAGGTCCCACTGCAGCAGGACAGCAGCACATGGACTTCACCTGCTCAGAGGCAGCAGCTCCTCTGGCACTGTTTTGCTGATTATCCTGAATAAAATGTGAAAAATGCATGTATTTTATGATTGGCTTTTCACAAATATTCAAATGAATATTATATGTGTTGTGTTAGAAAGTGATGCTGTATTCATTTTCTTAAGTAGTGTGTTAAATATAGTTTTAGGTTATAAAAATTGTTAAAATAGAAACGATGCTATGTAGGATACTTTTTTTAAAGAAAGGACTCGCAGCGAGATAGCAGCCACAGGACACTCAAATCTTTCAAAGAAAAATAATTTATTGCTCCATTATCAGGAGAAACGAACTTCTTCCTGCCTCGAAGGCGCTGTCAGGATTCAGAGGAAGAAGCTGACACTGCCCAGACAGAATCCTGTGTTTGAATGGAATTTATGCATCATGGATGAGGTGTATGAATATGCAACAGGCTGTTGCTTTTAAGGGTTAATCCTCTGTTAACGTGGGGCCTTTTTGGGGCTCGTGCTGCCCAGAAAAGGTATCCAGACTGTCTGTAACTCTTTGTTTCTATTGTCTCATATTGTCCTAACCCAAATTGTCCAAATTATTATTACTCTAATTGTATTACTATTTTTATAATCATTTTATTACTATTAAACTTTTAAAACTTTAAAAACAAGTGATTGGCGTTTTTCACAAAATGGAGTCCATGGAGCACAGTGGGCGGCTCAGCAGCAAATAAATGAGGGGTTGGTCCAGCAGCTGCCAGGAGCATCAGCCTGATTTGCAGCTCATCTTCCTGGGAGGGCAGAGGATGGCTGGGAGAGGGAGAAATATGGGAGATGGTTCAGTGGGAAGCCGGTCCCTTGGAGTGACAGTGATTAATGGGCCATGCTTTGCCACTAAGCAGGCTGAACATGTGGTAGGTGTCTACCAACGCTTCCTCTGAAGGCACTTATCTCATAAAAATGAGTTCTCCCGTGTATTTGACAAATCTTGATTGATTTTCACTCCTGCCTACCTTTCTGGTCCTTGCCTCTCACAAAAATCACCGTGTACGGGGGAGTTTCCTCCAAGACAAAACTGACTCTGGAGCAGTGAGAGGGAGAGCTGGGGACAGCTCCTTTGACATGGAGTTTTCTCTCCTGGCAGCCATCCTGCTCTACCTCCAATGCTAAAGCCCTCCCCATGCCTTTAGTGCTCTCCAGCTCTACCAGTCAGCCAAATAAGCTACATCCTTGCAAAAGTTTTAGCACAAGCTCACTGCAGTGCAGCTCTTCTCAATGCCAGCGCAGTGGAGAAGAGACTGGCAAAGGGATGGAATTACAGAGGGACACAGCAGAACCTGCAGGAACACCACTAAGTGTCTGTGAATGATGAAAAAACCCTTTTTAATAAGCACAGGTAGTCTGAAGTTCAGAGGCTGGGAAGGGAGAAGTCAGAGAGACGGGATCACCTTCCACAGAGAAGGTGTGAATGTGCACCCAGAGAGATGTTCCCATCTGAGATCTGAGCATTCACGAGCAGCCTATATCCAGGAAAAAAAAAATAAAAATCACAGAATCCCAGTGTCACTGTCATATTTTCTGGAAAAATCCCTACACCAGGATTTCTTCTCCTGGGAAGCTGAGAAGCCTCAGAGAAAAATGAAAACAATAATTTATCTCATTTGCTTCTCCTATGTTTTGCTGCTTCGGAATGTGGTTGGAGATTATTTATCCAACATGTGAATTGTTTTTACTTAATGACCAATCGTGGTCCAGCTGTGTTGGTACTCTGGAAGGAGTCACGAGTTTTTCATTAGTATATTGTTAAGCCTTCTGTCTGTATCCTTTCTGTATTCTTTAGTATAGTTTAGTTTAGTATTCTTTAATAGAATATAAGTACATAAATTAATGAATTAGCCTTCTAACATGGAGTCAGATTCATCAATTCCTCCTTCGTCCTGGGGACCCAGCAAATACCACATCCCAGAACAGACTGGGCTGGAAAATATTATCTCGTTCCATCCCCCTGCCATGGGCAGGGACTTCTTCCTCTATCCCCGGTGCTCCCAGCCTGGCCTTGGACACTGCCAGGAATCCAGGGGCAGCCACAGCTTCTCTGGGCATCCTGTCCCATGGCCTCACCTCCCTCCCAGGAAGATTTTTTCCTAATATTTATCCTAAATCCTATCCCGTCATGCTCTCGTGAAAAGCCCTTCTTAGGCAATGCTTATTGATGGCAGTATTTTATATAAAAACATAAACCACCTCATAATTTATCCCAGAGAAGAGCCCTGTGATGCAGTAACAACCCAGATTATCAATATGCAGAGGTAGCACCAGGTTGTTGAGGTTGGGATTGAAGGTATTTGAGATGATATTTTATGTTTAGATTTAAATCTTTATTGTTTTAAATCTATGTTATAGTTTTATAGGCAGTGAGTTTTGTAGTATTTTATTAATAAGGTATAAAATGGTTAACTATTTTTTGTTATAAGGTTTTTTCAGGTTAAATTATTTAATTAAGGAATGATACTTAAATTATTTTTATTTTTAACTTAACTAATTACTCAAAGTCTGCAATGCAGACTTTTTTGTTTAATTATAAAGCACTACTTAAATTTATGAAGAAGAAGGACTAGTTTTTGCTTTAAATATTTTGTTTTAAATATATTACTATATTCTAAAACTCTCAATTCTAAGTTTTATATTTTGTGATATCATACACTTCTAATTAAACTACATACTTGTAATTTTAGCATTACTAATTAATTTTGGAAGGGTTTTTAATGGTTTTAAGTTAAATATAGTGGGTTTTGGGGGGGGGGGGGAGTTTGTTAGCATAGAAATGTCAAAATTTTCAGTATCTAGATCTTTAATTTGCCTTGTCTGTTTCCTTTCACCTTACCTGAAGCTCATCCACCTCTGTGTTATCAGGCTGCCCCTGTGAACAGAGAGCTCCTTTTCAAACTCCAGCACTCCCAAATGAGTTTCAGGCCCTCCAAGTCCTGAGACAGGGGCAGCAAAATACAGCATTTGCAAAGCATTCTTCAAGTGATAAGCAATTCAGAGGTGGAGTACCCTCTCTGGGAAGACGCAGCCAGGGAAATTCCACCTCCAGCAATGGAAAACTACACCTGGATCCACTTAAATGAAAGGCTCTCGTTAGGCAGGATTAATTGGGCTGCCTTGCTTAGCCCACCTGTGAGCAGTTTTGTGGCTGCGAGAGCTTATAAGAGCAGGAGAGAAGCACTCCTGAAGTTTTTTGTTGATTTTCTTTTTCATCTTTTTCTTCGTATTTGTTGTCTTCTTCTTCCTCTTTGTCTTCCTCTTCATCTTCTTCTTTGTCTTCTTCGTCCTCTTCTTTGTCTTCTTCTTTGTCTTCTTCTTCGTCCTCTTCTTTGTCTTCTTCTTCTTTGTCTTCTTCTTCTTCTTCGTCCTCTTCTTTGTCTTCTTCTTTGTCTTCTCCTTCTTCTTCTTCGTCCTCTTCTTTGTCTTCTTCTTCTTTGTCTTCTTCTTCATCGTCATCTTCGTCCTATTCTTCGTCTTCTTCTTCTTTGTCTTCTTCTTCTTCTTCTTTGTCTTCTTCGTCGTCGTTGTCTCCTTCTTCTCCTTCTTCTCCTTCTTCCTTCTTTCTTCCTTCTTTCTTCCTTCTTTCTTCCTTCTTTCTTCCTTCTTTCTTCCTTCTTTCTTCCTTCTTTCTTCCTTCTTTCTTCCTTCTTTCTTCCTTCTTTCTTCCTTCTTTCTTCCTTCTTTCTTCCTTCTTTCTTCCTTCTTTCTTCCTTCTTTCTTCCTTCTTTCTTCCTTCTTTCTTCCTTCTTTCTTCCTTCTTTCTTCCTTCTTTCTTCCTTCTTTCTTCCTTCTTTCTTCCTTCTTTCTTCCTTCTTTCTTCCTTCTTTCTTCCTTCTTTCTTCCTTCTTTCTTCCTTCTTTCTTCCTTCTTTCTTCCTTCTTTCTTCCTTCTTTCTTCCTTCTTCTTCCTTCTTCTTCCTTCTTCTTCCTTCTGACATTTTTTCCTGCTTTATTCTGGAAGCTGAAGTTGGAGGAAGCTTGAAAACTTGGGATGGCAGGTAGGCAATGTTTGGAGTCTGTGGATGTAATTGGGGTTTCTCAGAGGGGCTGATGCTCTTAAGGAGTTCTTCTGTTTTGAATCAAGGTTCACAAGCAAGTGAAGAGGCTGAGCCAGCTGCAATGTTTTTGGAGCTCTCTAGGGTTAGGAGCTGGCAGTCTTTCCTCTCACAAACAAATCCTTTTGGGAATGAGCTTGGATCTGAGGTGCTCTGTTGCAGGATGCGGATGAAACAGTGCTTATTGCTGTATTTCTAGAAGGGATTAAATGAAACACAGACTAAGAGATGCTTATCTGAAGAGATAAGTTTCCAAAGTAGCACAAAACTTCTTTAAAGAAAGCACTTTGTGGGTAGGCAGGGCTTTTTCTGGGCTGTGGGGGTGACTTTGGGCTGCTGAGTGTTGGCTGGGGGGAAAACTCCACAGATGGAGACTGGCATGAGAACAGTTCACTGGTGTTTGGTGAGCTTGTGCAGCCATGAAAAAAGCTTGAAATGCCAGGTTGGACAGGGCTTGGAGCAGCCTGGTCTAGTGGAAGGTGTCCCTGCCCATGGCAGGGGGTCAATGAGATGGGCTTTAAGTTCCCTTACAGCCCAAACCCTTCTGTGTTTCTGTAATTAATTTTTTAACTGCTGTAAAAAGTATTAGGGCTGGACTCTCAGTTTGGAGTATCCATAAATGCCTATGTTGGTGCTAGGGGCTGCCTCCTTGGGGAGCAGAGTGTGGACAGCTGCCTCAGGTGTTTCTGTGCTCTCCTGAATCAGATGATGGCCTTGGTTCAATTTCAGCCCCAAGTGCAAGGTTAGAGCCAAGCTTTGGCTGTTGCTGCTTTCCTAGGGTTTGTTAATATGGTGCTGATCCTGGCTCAGGTTCCTGGCCTATCCTTCCCCCCTGTATCTTCCTCCAGAACTGCAGTAAAAACCCTACATGTGCTGTAGAAAGGCTGCTGGGATGTTTTCCAGGCAAATGGCTGCAAGGAAGAGCAGCTCTCTCTTTCCTTTTTATTTTAACTCTGCTTCTCCTGAACTACATCACAAAATCCATTAGTTTAGCTAGATTTCTTCATGCTGTGGGTTGTGGTATTCTGCTTTCCTGTGGAATTGTGGGTCTGACAAATGAATGGTAACTTCTGCCCATCCCCAGCAAATTATGTCCCTGTGGCTATCACGGGGGGATGGATTTGGGGGAAATGAATGGGGATGCTGCTGAATTTTACTTGTTTAAATGTGGGAGCTGGTACAATGTTGGACACAGCTGGGTGTTTTCACCTGTCTGGGGTTCAAGGCAGAGTGCTGCATCTTTCCATTGCTGGTTTCTTGGCTGCTTGTCCTTGTTAAACTCATTTTGTGGAGCCTCCCATCCCTGCTCCAGACTCCACTGCAGATAATGGGGTTGCCTGTGTTTGCTGAGGTTATCACAGCCCTGCAGTGACCAGGCCAGACTGTTTGCAGCTGCATGTTGCTTTTTTTTAATAAAAAAGGACCCCTCTTGTGCAGCATTAAGCTACCAATGCAAAACCTGTCTCGCTGTCAGCGACAGAGTAATAAATTGAATTTTCCTACAGGAGCAGGGGTACCTTCTCAACCATGAATATCCATGTGATCCCAGCCATGAAAAGTGGTGTTCGGAATCAAAGATGGTGAGGTGTTTTCATCGAAGAAAGAATTCTCCAATTGGACTGGCTGTTGCTCTCTCTTCCCCGCTGTCCCCAGAGAGCTCTCTGTGAATTCCCCTCCGAGCAGATCTGTCAGTTTGCGGTACTTGGGGCAGCACTTGGGATCATTTATCTCCAGTTATTTTATTTCTGCTGGTTTCTGAGCTAATAACAAGAGATGAGGGCTCATCTCCTGCTCTGGGCACCTTCCCATCACTTAACTAACAATTAATAAGGCAGATAATGGAGTGTTTCTCCCACACAGGAATAAACACTGACTCTATTAAACTGCGGCAGCGCAGCATCTCCAATCTGTTCAGAAACTGCAGCCAGTGCACAATCCTGTGCCCTGCTTAGGAGGAGCTGTTTTCCCCAGTCTGCAAGATGAAAACTAGGCTCAATTTATTGTTTTCCAGGCTGGATGGGGCAAAGTTTTTTGCCCACTTGGATGAAGGGACCCTGCTCCAGCAGCATGGTCACCTACACCCTTGTCCTGGGAGAGCTGGGGCCATCCCACCCCTCAGGGATGCTCTGGGCCATGGGGAAAGGGACAGTGGGAGCCCATCTGTGGGAGCTGGTGCCTGGGTTTGTTTGCAATGCACTTCTTTAATTGCTGGAGCATAGGAAGTGCCTGTTTATTACAGTGTGTGCGCATCAAAGTAAATACATTAACTCCATATAAACATTTCCTTGCTGAAAAGCCTCTAATTAAGAGTTCTCGCCAGCAGGCAGCCAATTACTTATCTCAGCAGCTTCTGGTGTCCCCTGGCCTTCACCCACTGCCTGGAGGTCGTGAGGGAGGGCTGGGACCTGCAGCGTGTTCCAGAGGAGGAGGATGAAGGTTTCCCTGTGCTGCTGGGATGATAAGGACAAGACCTATGTTCCAGTGCCCTTCCCTAATCCTGTAAAGCACATCCATGAGCCACAGGAAGTTGTGTGAGATGGGGAAAGCCCTTGGAACGTGGACTCACCACACTGGAGTGGCCAGCACACCCCTGAGGTCCCCCTGTGCCATCAACCCCGCACAAACCAGGCCACAAAGTCCCTCAGCCTGTGGCTGTCCTTCAAAGTACCCTCTTCCCCTGCCTCCTCCTCCTCCTGCCACTGACTCTTCAATTGTTTCCCCTCAATCTGTCCTTTCAGAGACCAACCCCTGCAGAATATTGCTGGTGGCAGCGCAGACTTTTCTGACATCCACAAGTGTGCCAGACCACTGGGCTGCCATTTGGAGAGATCAAATGGTTCCTGTGGCTGTAGAATTGTGACACTAGCCCTGAGGGCTGCAGGGAGTGGATAGTCATGAGCTGAAAGCTGCCCCTTTGAAGTTTGGGATTTCTGGAGATGTCATCTTTTATATCTATCACCAGCCAGGTTGCTTTTCATTTTGTTGGAGTGTTTTTCTTGTCTAGATTCTTAGAGAGCAAGACCTCACTTCAAGGCAGGAGGGATGATGAGAAAGATAGATGAGCCCAGGCACTTCTGCATTACAGATCTCTTTGAAATGGAGGAGTTCCAACTTTTCAGAGCTAACAACTCGCTAACACCCTGTGCATTTGTACACAAAAATTCTCTCTGGGCTGGGTAAAAACTGGGAGTTCCCTGATCCATGGGGGAAAATTTCTCCTGGGTCTGTTTTGAATTGTGCCAAAGCTGAGCTTGGTTTTAGGTCCAAGGTTTCTTTCCAAAGCTGTGGAGTGGATGGGCGTCAAAACCTGTGCCCTTTGTTAAGGGGCTGTTTTGCTGTCCCCATTTAGTGGGGACAATCCCTGGTGGCAGAGGTCGTGTTAGAGATGCTGCTTGAACAGGAGACCCCTCTGTGCCCCTTGTGGTGCACATCCAGCCCCTTGGAGAGTCACTTAATCCCAGGATGGGTGAAAAAGCAATAAAATTACCCAAAACTCACTCAATCTGACTAAATGCCAGTGTTTCAAAGCACTGTGTGCTTTCCCAGCTGAGGGTGTCTCATCCCTTAGGCATCTCTTCCATGAAAATTCCTGGGACTGACTGAGGGTGATGTGCCATCACGTTGGACTGTGCCATGCCAGGTTAGGCAGGAAGAGCCTTTCTCCTCCTTAGAAGCAAAGAAAAGTAAAATCTGCCTGTCACTTCTGTGCTTTTAGCACTTTTGTTGAGAATTGAGCAACAAGCAATCCAGGCACAAAAATTGTCCAGCCTATTTTGATCTTGGCCGTGGTTCCGACATCCCTGTCTTGTTCTGGTGTCCAGTTAATGAGGGACCTGCTCTCATTTTCACCTTTTATCCTGTTAGGGCACTTCTAAAGGAGTAATTATTTATGTTCTCATGGTTAACATCTGATCCAGGGAGAGAGGAGCTGCTCTGCATCCTGTGGCATCCGCTGGGTCATCAGCCCTGGGCTTGCAGGACATCACTGTGGGAATGCAGCCTCACATCAGTGGCAAAAAATCCTCACTTGAAGGTGCTGTGGCTTGACCTGAGCCACCTCCTGCTCCTCAGAATCTTTGCCCGAGCAAAAAGCGCTCCTGCATGGACACTACAGCAAAGCACAGGCTTAAAAATGTGCTTTAGCCAAAAAGAACTAGTTAAAATAAATCTTTCCTGCTGGCTGTGACCTGGATACTCTGTCTGATGAGACCTCAGTGGCTGTGGTCCTTGCTAGTGGAGCAGCAGCTCCGGCAGTTGAGCAGGCAGAAAAAAGCTGTGCTGAGACTCTCTCATCAGCCTCCCACATACATCAATGTCTAGTGCCTGTGAGGAACTCTTGGACAAAAAAAAATATTAAAAAAAATTTCCCCTTACACACAGAGCAGTGACAGATCTGGATTGTCTGGAGAAGATGAAATAATTTATAAGCTTGGGTTTAATGTTCCTGTTTCCTCTTTTTTTTTTTTTTCCTTACAGCTGCCACCTCCCCACCTTCTGTCACTGTCGTCTAAATGAATTTACAAGGAGAAGAAAATACTTCTCGTTAATGTTCTCACACAAACGAAACATTAGCCAGGGTGACAAAAAGGAAAATAATTGATTGTGAAAGCAAACCTCCTCTGAGACAGTCTGAGCATTATCAGGAGCAGCCTGGGAGAGGGACTGGAGGGAAAGGGACAGGGGAGGAGGGGAACAGAGCAGGCTGGAACAGCAAATGTAGCATTTATGATAATTATCCACGTTTTAATCCTCGTTTCCAACCAAGCATTCACTTCCTTTAATTAGTTCTCGATTAGAAAGAGATTATCTAATAAATTGTACAAATAAAGAGCAGGTTATCTTTGCAGTATTCCTGCACACCAAGTTCTGAAAGGATGGGGAGGCAGGGATGGGCCTTGAGAGGGACATGAGCATGGAAAACCTTGTTTTCCTTTTTTCTCATTTCCTTGGCTGCAAATATTGGCTGTTTCTGGCATTAGCAATGCAGCCAGTGAAGTAAATCCATAATTAAACTGAATTAGCATGTACTTGGAAGTTTTACATGCACAGACACAAAGAAGGTTCCTGCTTGGAGCATTTCCAGTATGATTTGCAGGGGAGGTGATTGAGGGGGGGAGAACAAATAAAACCATAGTTTAGTTAAAAAGCACTTTTGCTGAAATTCACTCTGAATTTTTTGTGCTAAGAGAATGTAACGTGGGCTTTCTGGGTGGCTGGATGAACAGGGCCTCCTTAGTTTACCAGGAGATCTTTGGAAGTCACCTCTCAACAGGCCTCTGTGTGTGTGTCACCTCAGTGTGGCTGCACTGAGGTCTCTGGGTGATGCACACAGGAACTGGAAGCTGTGAGAGGTGGGTGTTGGAAGGTAATCAGCATTTCTGCCCTTCAAAGGATAAACCCTTAACTTTACACCTTGCCCAAAAACTCAAGCGGAGGCAGCAGATTGATCTACAGCCCCCTGTTAGCTTCTCTCCTCAGCTTTGGTAATGAACTCCTCAGACAAATGTAATAATTAAAGCTTTCCTAAATTAAATATCCCCAGAATATGTCTACCAAAGTTTGGCATCTCTCCTTTAAAGTCAGACATAATCTTGGAAGAATGAGGTCACTGATATTTTTCCTGACTGAACATTTGAGAACCAAGCTTCCATTGCCCAGGAATTCAATACCACCAGTCAAGTCCTTCTCCCCACCTCTCACATATCTTATACTTCACCTTGCTGCAATGATGAAATCAGATTGTAGCTGACATTTTCCAACAGCGTTCTGTGCCTGATATTTTATTCTCAATTTGGATTAAAATTTAGCTTAATTGTGCCAAATCATCCACTGTGTGCTGTTAGCCAGGTTCTCAGAGTTGGTGGGAGCCACATTTCACTGGGATTTGTCTTGTGCTTTTGTCACCTGAGGGATGGAGGCAGGTGATGGCTGGGTCAGGCCTGACCCTGCTGCCATCTCTGTCTAACTTTGCATTGTCTTTCAAAACCTCTGTGTGACCCCTCCTTGCTGAGCTAGGCTAGCAGGGAACTTCATTTTAACCCCTACAAAGCAGAGGCAGCTCCTGAGCTCTTGCACTTCTTGGAAGATTTCCTTGGGCTCTCCAGCGTGGAGAGAGAGTTCTGCCTGGTGCCAGCACTAGCGAGAAGCTGGAGTGCTGTGCTGCCCTGGCTGTTAAACACAGCATTGGGTGGCTTTTGGGTGGCTTTGGAGGTGGCATCCAGCAGGTTTGTGATGCTGAGACCCTGGGCAGAGGAGCTGTGCATCGTGCTGTGGTCTGGCTCCACCCTTCCCAATGATTTTCTAGGCCTGTGGTTGAACAGTCAATACTTTCATTGTCTGGTTTTAATCCAACTTGACAAGAGAGGAGAGATCTTGGAGATCCCGAGTTTGTGCCAGCCCAGATAAATCAGCCTGTGACATTCCCATTGTGTCACCTCTGGAGTTCAGGCCCATGGTTGGGTGGTGTCCTCCTAGGTGGTGGTGTGGGGATGGAGGGGTCCCAGACGGTGTTGTTGGAAGGAATAAAGGTGCAACTTGGCAGAAGCTTCTTGTTAGCTTCTCTCTTCAGCTCTGGTGATGAGATACCTGCCCTGTTTGCCAGGTTCTCAGAGTTGGTTGGGGCCACATTTCACTGGGATTTGTCTTGTGCTGTCTTAACAAGAGTTTCTCTCTCTTGACGAGAGAGGAGAGATCTTGGAGACACAGAGTTTGTGCCAGCCCAGATAAATCAGCCTGTGGCTCTCCCATTGTGTCCCCTCTGGAGCACAGGCCCATGGTTGGGTGGTGTCCTCCAAGGTGGTGCTGAGGGGCTAGAGGGTCCAAGACAGTGGTGTTGGAAGGAATATAGGTGTTCGCCTCTCTCTTCAGCTCTGGTGATGAGATACCTGCCCTGTTTGCCTGGTTCTCAGAGTTGGTTGGGGCCACATTTCACTGGGATTTGTCTTGTGCTGTCTTAACAAGAGTTTCTCTCTCTTGACGAGAGAGGAGAGATCTTGGAGACACAGAGTTTGTGCCAGCCCAGATAAATCAGCCTGTGGCACTTCCATTGTGTCACCTCTTGGGCCCATGGTTGGGTGGTGTCCTCCAAGGTGGTGCTGAGGGGCTGGAGGGTCCAAGACAGTGGTGTTGGAAGGAATAAAGGTGGGGCTTGGTAGAAGCAGGAGTGAGAGGCTGGGAATTGCCACCCTGGGTCTGTCAGGGAGCTTCAGTCAAGGCCGTGTCCCTCTGGCATGTGTGCCCAAAGTGACCTCCCCATCGATCGAGACAGTCAATAGGCAGCTACTTAAGAGCAAAGTTCCGTTTTCTTTCCTTATTTCTATTTCTTCTTCTTCTTCACTTTAATTATCTAAGATAGATAAGCAGCTGCGGGCCAATTAGAAAACAATTACCCGCTGTAATCAATGCTGATGTGGAAAAAGGGTGAGCATGAGTGTAAAAGCTCAAGGAATGCCTTAAAACACAGCTCTGAGGTAACACTATCCACAACTCCCCATCCTTGAAAGCCCTTTGCCTTAGCTTCCCCAAGGTAAAGAGCCATAAATGTGAGGAGTTTCAGCCAGAAAAAAAAAGCCAAACTAAGTGAAAAAGCTATGGAAAGGCTTGGACCCTTCCAAACAGGCAGAATTAAGGATATCAGGATAAGGATGGGGACAACAGCTATGTGATTTTTGAGCAGGTTTTTCTGTTTTTCTATGCTGCTTTCACCTGGGAGAAAACAATCCTAATTTTATACAAGCTGTTATGGGCTCTGCGCTGGCTGTTACCGTTCACCAGTGAGATCTGGTGGTTATAATGGATGGCTGGATGAAAATATCAACTCTGCTCTCAATGCCAGTCAGAGGCAGTGACTAAAACGATAGGAATTATTAGGAAAACAAGGAACAAGCCAGTAAACTGTGTCCTGCTGTGACAGAGGGTACACGTGTGTCATGCCACTGACTCTGGCAGGAGAGGGAACTGTGAGGAAAGTTTTGGTGAGAGGCAAGAAGGATGCTGAAGGTATGGAAGAGGCTCTTGCACAGAACAGCTTGAAAGGATAGGTTTTTGGAGCCCCCTGCCCTGTGTGCTAAAATCCCACAGAGACATGGGAATGACCCACCCCAGGGTCTCCTTTTTCATCCCAGGTAAAAATGTCTCCCAGGAACTCTTCACACAGACCTTTCTGCTCTCTTTTTCCCAAGCTGGGGGGTGCCTGAAAGGGGTTATTCCCACAGGGCTGCCACCAGGAAAATGCACTCTAAGAACCTTCCCAGACATGGGGAAACTGGTGACCTGTGTAGCTCTCTGATGTCATGAAAGCCAAAGCTGGTGATTTCTCAGCTGTGTTTGGGACAGCTGGAAAAAATGGGATATTTCTGAGCTAGGAGCTCAATGTCCTGGTCCTCCTGCCTGTGGCAAGCACTTGTGCTGTGTTGTGTGACCCACAAAATGAGGAGTTTCTACTCACAGCATTGGGCACCTGGTTTTATCTGGGTGTTGAGAGGCTCCCAGAGGAGCCTGAAACCTCTGAGCTGTGTGTGGACATCTGGGAGAACCTGCTGGGTGCTCCAGAAGCTGCTGTGGGTTCTGGAGCTGTTCCTGCAGACCCTGTCCCAGTGTGCTCCGTGGGACTGGGCTGGAGAGGAGCCACCCTGGCTATTTCTGCATCCCAGCACCTCTGAGGCCAGGCTGGTGAGGGAAAAATAAAGGGAAGCAACTAGTTGAGATGGGAGCATAAATGCCCTGGGGTGGAGCCCCCGCAGACTTTCAGGGCTATTTTGGTTATTCTGCAGGAGGATGATGTTGGCTCAGCTAGGCTGAACTGGCTCCTCGTGACAAAAACCAGAATCCCTGCTTGGAAGTGTGGGAAAAATGAGTTCTTCCCCATTTCCCTGGCAGGTGAGAAGCTCTCAGGGTGGCTTTCCCCTCTCTGCCTGCTTTTGTGCCAGCCCTGTCAGAGCAATGGCAGGTAAGTGGCAACTCAGGTGCCAAAATATCTCTGTGTGAGCAGCAGGTGGGTGAGCAAAACTGAACTGTCTGCAGTCCTGGAGAGCCTGGATTTGGAGAGATTCCCAGCAGTCATCAGCAAAAGAAGAGCAAAAGGTGAATTTTCTCAGCAAAAGAAGAGCAAAAGGTGAATTTTCTCCACGGCTGCCAGCTCAGTCTCTCAGTTTCTCCTCTCCTCACTGTGAGTTTCTCCAAGGAATGCAATCCTGGCTGGCTCTGAAACCAGAGAGAGGGATGCTCGGCCTGGTGCTGCACTTGGCAGAGCTGCTGGAGAATTAGGAATAACAGCATTTTCCTTCCACATTTAATCTCTCTCTGATTTCCTCTGATGGCCACCAATATTTCTGCTTCATTATATATGACATGCAATAACAAAAGTGGGGCTTTTTTGGTGAAATATTAGCTGCACGCCAGCGGTTGGCTCGTAATGAACTGTCTGTGTGGAGATCGCTAACTACAGCGTAATTATCAGTGAATAATTCATGGTGAATAATTGAACCATTTTAGCCCTTTCTGCCCAAATCAGACAGTGACTCATGATTTCTGGGAATTATTCTTAGAACACTTTAATGGTGCCTATTTCACACGCTGAGGTCAATCAGGAATATCTGAAGATGGGCTGATCTGTTCCCTGGCCAGACAGGAACAGGCTTTTGTTGCAGCAACTTGAAAGGGGAGAGATAAAAAACGATTCTCTTTTGTTCCAACTTGCTGCTCTGAGCCCTGCTATCCCCTGAGCAGCTTTGCCTGTGGAATTGGGGCGCTGGAATGTTTGTGGTGAGGTGGATGCATGGGAGCAGATAACAGCACATTCCAGCAGCTGCCTTCTCAGCTCTCCTCATCTCAAGCCCACAAACAACTGGCTTTAAGCTCATCCCCTCTGCGGGTTTGTGAGCAATCCATGGATTCAAGGAGCTGTAGGAATAGGGGGGTGAGGAGTTTCCTTCTCCTGTGGATCAGAATGGCACCAGCTCTGAGGGGAGAAGAAAAAGGCTGATGTAAATGTGCCTCCCAAGCCTTGTGCTCAGAGAATTTTGATCTATTCCCCAATTCCCTTTCGTTTTCCCTGCCTTCGCTTCCCAAAAACATACATGATCTGTCACAATTTATAACCTCTGGTTTAAGGAGAACAGGGCAGACAAATTAATCTCTATAAAAGCTTCTTTTTTTTATTGCACTTAATGTGCACCTTTTGCCTTGTGTAATGGAGCTTGCATTCTGAAAAAAAAAATAACTTTGACATCTTCCTATTTTATCTCTTCTTTGGCTGCACAAGCATCCTGCTCCCTCCATGTGAGCCAGGGCAACTTCCCTTTCTCTCCATCTCCCTTTCAGCTGCTGTTTTGCCCAGATTTCTCTCTCTCTCTCTGGTCTGTGGCATGTTTAGGTATTGTCCAGCTGCACAGATTTCTTCATTTCCTTCCCTCCTTTCTTGCCAGAGGTGTCAACACTTTTCAAAGTGCTGCAGAGTCACCATGACTTCAATTTTCTGCGGTTGTTTTGCTGGTGAGGAGCATCCTGTAGATGATGAAAAGGGGATTTTTGGGTGATTATTGTGAACCTTGACATCCCTCCTGTGCCAGCCTGCTCCCAGACCGTGTCCCACATGGTGGTGGGTGTAGCCTGGTGCTCTGTGGGAAGGGATGTTGGTGCTGAGAGGTGTGATGGTGTTCACAGGGGTCTTAAGATGAAAGAAGAGACGTGGATCTGACTCCACGTCACAGAAAGCTTGATTTATTATTTTATGATATATATCGCATTAAAACTATACTAAAGAATAGAAGAAAAAGTTCTCATCAGAAAGCTAAGCTAAAAATAGAAAAACGTGAATTAACAAAAGTCTGTAGCTCAGACAGAGAGAGAGCCAGCTGTGCTGTGATTGGCCATTAATTCCAAACATCTACATGAGACCAATCACAGATGCACCTGGTTGCATTCCACAGCAGCAAATAACCATTGTTTACATTTTGTTTCTGAGGCCTCTCAGCTTCTCAGAAGGAAAAAAATCCTAAAGAAAGATTTTTAATGGAAAGATGTTTGCGACAGTGAGGTGCCCGTGGATGGGGCAGGGGCAGCTCCCGTGCATTTGCCCTGGAGAATTCCTGTCTGGCACGGCCCCTGCAGCCTCCCCACGCTGCTCTGCATCCCCCTCCCACCCTGGTGCTCCTGGAGGGGCTGCAGAGCCTCCCCCTGGCCGGGCTCCCAAGGGGAAGCAGAGTCTCCTTTGACTTTGGAGTGTCAGCCTGTAAGAGAACTGACCCCACTGAGGATCAGGCTTGACCCCAAACTGTTAAGGAAAAATGCAGACAACCCCACAGCCCCGTCCTCTTCCCCTCTGTGCCCTCTCTCCTCCTTTGCAGGACCTGGGAATGTTCAGTCTTGCTTACCCATCAGGGCTTTGAAGATTTGCTGTAAAAAAAAAAAAAAAAAGGGGGAGGATGAAGACTTTGAGACATTTTCGGGCTTTCTAGGAAAGGAGCATTGCCACCGCAATGACAGGAAGCTTCATTTTCAAAGCATTTTTGTTATTTTGCCCCCAAAAAGGAAAAAAATAGGAGGCTGACTGAGAATTAGACACCCTGAGTCCAGGAGAGCTTCGCCCAGCTTGAATTGGTGATGTTTTGTCAGGAAAATAGCAGCTGTGGGGTTATGGTTTTGCACTGTGAATAGGGTGGCCTTCAGGGCACAGGAGGGCTGGAAGCAGAGGGAATCATGTTCTGCTTTCCTTTGGGAATGTCTGGCTTAAAAAACACCCAGGCAGCAAATGAACTGCCATGAACTGCTTCCTCACTTTGAAGCTGAGAACGTGACTTGCACAGTGCCTGTTTGAGAGCTC
Organism: Geospiza fortis; assembly: GCF_000277835.1. Taxonomy (NCBI): domain Eukaryota; kingdom Metazoa; phylum Chordata; class Aves; order Passeriformes; family Thraupidae; genus Geospiza; species Geospiza fortis. The sequence goes on from NW_005054631.1 coordinate 166,498, forward strand.
AGCTGGAGCTTCCATAATCCAAGTTTGGAGAAGAAAAGGGGGGAAAAAAACTCCACTAAAACACGGGTTTTATCCTTTTGTATTACTTGGTGTGGAAAAAACCTGGTATGTCAGTGCCTCCTGAGGTCCCCACAGTGCTGCTGAAACATGAGAGCTGCTTTGAAACCGACTGGATGGAGCTGGAAAAAAGGCTGTGAGCGGCATGGGGAAATGTCTGTGGTGTCCTGCAGCCACTAAGGGGTTAAAGTAATGTTTTCCTCTTTCCCCTGTTCAAAAAAAAAACCCCAAAAAGATGAAAAATGGGCATGTTTGCCCCTGTATTCTGGTCCCTAGCAGTGCAGAATCTCTGGGGAGGTGGAGGAGAGTGAGGAATCAGGTTCCCTGAACCATTGTGGGGTGCAGCACCACTGGAACATCAAGCTGTCCTCCTTGGGAGCTCCACTCCAGGGAAAACCCTTCCCCAGGGAAAATGAAGGCTGGACTCAGTGGGGAGAAGGCCCACCAGGATCTGGGCATGAGGAAGAACAAGTTGGGCATTTTTGTCTGGAAGAAACAAAAACAAAAACAAAAACAAAAACAAAAAGCCATGATTATGAAACAGATGTGAAATCCTATGGAAAAGTGAGAAAGTTGACAGCAGCTCCAGCGTCTTTTCTCTTTCCACAGCATTTTTGCCTGCTTGGTGATCCTCTCCAAAGTGATGCAATCCCAGCTCCTCCTTCCAATGTTGATCAAATGTATCCCAATATTCACGTTCGCAAAATCAAGTTATATTTCCTGGATGCCTCCTGAGCATTACAGGGACTTTTATTCTCCAAATCAAGGGGAAGAGGGCACCCAACTGATTTCCCAGGAGGTGAGGGTTCTGTGGATGCTGCATTAGACACTGAAATTACCCACAGAGCATGTTGACATGAGAAAAAATAGGCTATTTTCTCTTTCTGAGTAGAAAGAAATTGGCTGTGTGCACTCAGACACGCTCCAGATTTGGATACTGCATCATTGTGAAAGGGATGTGAGGTGGAGAATATCTGGGGTATTGGTATGTAAATGAACACTTTAATTATTGCAGTCTGGTTGCTGATTTCCCATGTCTGGTGCAGCCAGAGCACCTGGATCCTGTAAGGATGTGGAGGTTTTTTTTGGATCAGGTGAGCAGCTGGGAGCTGGCACATCTGGGCCATGCATGGATGTGACCGTGTTCACAAGGGTCTTAGGATGAGGGAAGAGATGAGGATCTGACTCCATGTTTGAAGGCTTGGTTTATTATTTTATGATATATATTATATTAAAACTGTACTAAAAGAATAGAAGAAAAGGTTTCATCAGAAGGCTAGCTAAGTAAGAATAGAATGGAAAGAATGATAACAAAGGGTTGTGGCTCAGACTCTCTGTCCGAGCCAGCTGGGCTGTGATTGGCCATTAATTATAAACAACCAACATGGGACAATCACAGATGCACCTGTTGCATTCCACAGCAGCAGATAATCAATGTTTACATTTTGTTCCTGAGGCCTCTCAGCTTCTCAGGAGGAAAAATCCTAAGGAAAGGATATTTCATGAAAAGATGTCTGCGACATGTGGAGAATACCTGACCCATGGTGGGAGATGGTGGGAAAAGCAAAAGGGATTTTGGTGCGGTGCCATGAGGGTTTTGAAGCCCACTCCTAAAAACTGGCGCTGAGGCAGAGCAGGGGTGCCAAGTGCTCCGGGCTGAGCCATTCCAGGCACTCCCTGTGCCTCAGGCAGAGCCTTTCCAGGCCCAATATTGACTGGAATGTGGCTCAGAAGTCCCTCACAGCCTCCTGCCCTGCCGGGAGGGGGGAGCCCCCAGCCACGCCACGGCTTTGCCTCCTCATTATCTCATGGATCCCCCCTGTCTGTGCCCTGGGCTTTTTGCAGACCCCCATTATTTCCAATCCCCTTCACTTGTCAAAAGTAATTTGGCCACTTATTATCGGTCAGACAAAACAGCTCTGGGCTCTGCCAGCCCCGTGTGGGGGCTGCTTCCAGACCTTTCTCCCCCTCTTCCCCTCTCTCTGGGCTGAGCTGCTGAGGGGAGCATTCACCAGTCCCAATTAGCAGCGCAGGAATTTTAATTAGTCGAACAGTCAATTATATCACTGGACACCCTTTGCCCTCTCGCCTCGCTCCCCTCTCTCCCACTGTCCGTGGGCAAAGCTCCCAGCCCTGCTCTGAGCTGCCAGAGGGGCCCAGCTGTCCCAGATCCTGGTGCTGGCCCGTGGGTTTGTCCCCTCTGAGGCACAGCCTCATCCCTGACCTCCACTTGAACTGGGGTTGTGTGCCCTCCCAAGCTGCCCTGCCAGTGGCAGCCTGAGCAAAAGGGAAACAGAGCAGGGAAGAGCTTTGGGCTCCATTCTCTCACTTGGAGAGGAATGGGATGGGGAGGTTTGGAGAGAGGAGCCTTTCCTTCCCTCCTGATGTGCTTCTTGATGCTGATGTACCTGTCAGCTCTCCTCTGAGGCTGGCTCACAAGCTGGGACGCCAGGGGAGCTGCCAGCTCGTTCGTGCTGTCACTTGCCTATCAATGAGAATCCCTTTGGATCTGCTCTGCTATTTCTGTTTTATTTGCTTCCTGAAATTGCCTCCTCTCCCACTCCTGCACTCAGGGCTTTGCTGCATCTCCAAGGTGGCACTTCTGCCCACCACTGCTTCCTCACCTTGCTGGGCCATCAAAAACCTGTCCTAAACTTGCTGGCCCTTGCCATTGAAGTCCTTCCTAATTTTGGTGTTTCTTATAGTTTTGTGTCAATTGTTGCTCTTTTTGCTGTAAGATCAGGCTGCAGTGAGTCTCAAATCTGCACCAAATCACATCCTCAAGGTGCTGGATGTGCTTTACAAGGGGTGACACAGCTGCTGACAGGACCCTGCACAGGCATTCCCAAATTCTGGTCATGGTCCAAAGTGTCCTGTCCCAGTTCTTTTCTGGACTGTGAATGCCCTTTTCTGGGGTGTGAACAGCTTGGTCATGCCTTCCTCCATCCTTTCCTCCATCCTTTCCTCCATCCCTTCCTCCATCCCTTCCTCCATCCTTTTCTCCATCCTTTCCTCCATCCCTTCCTCCATCCCTTCCTCCATCCCTTCCTCCATCCTTTCCTCCATCCCTCCCTCCATCCCTTCCTCCATCCCTTCCTCCATCCCTTCCTCCATCCCTTCCTCCATACTTTCCTCCATCCCTTCCTCCATCCCTTCCTCCATCCCTTCCTCCATCCTTTCCTCCATCCCTCCCTCCATCCCTTCCTCCATCCCTTCCTCCATCCCTTCCTCCATCCCTTCCTCCATACTTTCCTCCATCCCTCCCTCCATCCTTTCCTCCATCCCTCCCTCCATCTTTCCCTCCATCCTTTTCTCCATCCTTTCCTCCATCCCTTCCTCCATCCTTTCCTCCATCCCTTCCTCCATTATTCCTCCAACCTTTCCTCCATTCCTTCCTCCATCCCTTCCTCCATCCTTTCCTCCCTCCGGGCTCATCTCCTGCAGTAATTACTGGGTGTTTGACGGCATCTCAGAGGGGGAACCCCTCTCCCCCCGGGAACTGCGGGCTCTGAAAGCAGGGAGGTGTGCGCAGATGTTCGGGAGCATGCAGACAATTACCCTGAGCAGCTCGTTCCCCTCTGCCGGGGCCATCCCACGTCAGCGAGATGATCAGGAGCTGACTACACGCGGTGGGGAAGGGATGCTGGAACCATCTGGCTGTACCGAGCGTGATATGGGGAACAACTGGTAGGCACGTGTAAAAATAGGATTATCAGGGGAAAATAAAAAGTGACTGTGGAAAGGACATTTTACCATCCTGCCTTAATCCCCCTCCTCCTCTTCTTCCTCGCTGAAACGTCAGGGGTTCTCAGGTTGCACTCAGAGTGGTTTTCTCTGTGCATAAATACTGTTTAATAGCTGTGGGTTTTAATGTGCCTCAAGAACAGGGGAAAAAAATAATGGGGTCTGATCTCAATGAAAAGAGGAGGGAGAAGGTTTGGAGGAGAAGCCAAAGGCCCTGAAGGAAACAGTGCTTTGCTCTTGGTCATTCTCTCAGTTATGGGTAAAGAGAAAGGGATGACTCCCACACCATGATGACTCTTCCTCCCCTTCAAGGTGCTTGGCAAGGGACTGAGAGAAGCTCCTAGCTTCAAACCAGCTGGAATGTTAAATTAAAATACTTTGCAGAACCTCAGGTTATTAATACTTTGCAGAACGTCAGGTTAACCTCAGAGATTTCCCACCAGGGAAACACCAAGAGGGTGAAGTGAATCAAGCATAGGAGGAGAAGACCACAGTTAAACTAGGAGAAAACAGCTGATCCCACGCTTCCCTGACAAGTCTCTCTGTTGCTTTGATTGATCTCTGCGAGGAACAAAGCTCTGCCAGGCTGCCAAGTGCCTTGTGTTCCCTGTCAGGCTGGTTTGAGTGCCTCTGTCTATTGTGAACGCAAGATCTGAGAGGAACGCATCTTGCTTGAGATTTAACTGGGTTCCTTCTGTTCCCATCTTTTCCAGCTGTAAATATCCCAGGATTGGAGCAAAACGGGCTGTTTTGTAACTCCTGGGTGACGCAGAGCAGGACAGGCTTTGCTGGTCACAGCGAACTGTCAGTTTTCTGATTAAATTAAATAGATGTGATTCACAAGGATGTGATACAGGCAGCACATTAACCCCCGCCTTAGAAGGATGGACACTGTTCAAACCACAAAAAACCACCCTCCTTCACCCTGTGCCCTGCCTTTTATCCCATGCTGTTGGGAGCAGACCTTTGGATGCTGTGAAACACTTTGATTTCCCCCTTTGAAAAAGTGAAGCGAGGGAGGACAGGCACATCCAGCTGCTGGGACTGGTGTTTGCTGCTTTCTGACAAAGACAGGGAACCTGCTCCTCCTGTGGGGGGAAAGAAAAGCTCAGGAGCTCATAAGTGTGGGCAAAGTGGCTCGTTTTGTGCCTGGAGAAGGAGGATGGAGGGCACATGTCTTCTCTGTCCTCATTCATTCCTTCTTCAGGGCAGAGATTCCTCTAAACACCCCTAATGTGAGATGAGGATCAGGTTTTTTCACAGCAGTTCAGCCTTCACTTAGAACCCTAAATAACAGCCAGGTTCTTTGGGAAAGGCACCGCATCCAGCAGCTCTTAATATTGCTGGACTCACTTGAAACTCCTGGCTGTAATGGCTACAATTATGAATTAATGGCCTTAAATTCATCATCAGACCTAATGCCTAGCTCTCCTGCCTGCTTCTTGTTTCCTTTCTGCCTTCTCATCGCCGTTCCACAATTATTTGGCATTAGTCGTTAATCTTGAAAGCATCAGCTTTATTTTCTCTTATTTTCCTCCAAGAAACTCTTGCCTGCTCCCGGGTTTT
>NW_005054631.1:171927-184942 GCF_000277835.1 Geospiza fortis
GTATTTTATTTTTTTTTTCCCATCAGGGGAATAAAGCACCGGAGTGAACGTGCCCAAGAGATGTGTGTGACACAGCTGATGCTGCCAGCACCTGGGGGGTGTTTATTCCCTACTTTACAGCTCAGCCCTCTGAGGAGGGGGCAGCATTAGAGCATTTTTCCATAGAACTCCATCTATTTTTCCTGATTTTTCCTGTCCCACACTCAGCTGCAGCAGGGGAACCTCCATGGTGTCTTTCTCCAGGAGGTATGGAGCTGTTTCTCCCTGCAGAGCCCAAATCTCATTAAAAGGCTGGCACAGGTGTTTCTGGGCTGAGATCTTGCAGGAGGAGGATGAAATAATCCAAGAGGGACAAATCTCAGACCTTTGACCAGCACCTGAAGTGAGAACAAAGAATCAGGTCATGCCTCAAAGGGTGTAGAAGAGCTCAAAACCGCATGAGGGTGTTTAAATTAACACTTCCCTCATTCTGTCATGCCAGAGGCAGGGCAGGATGCTGAGAGATGCTGGGAGCTGCTCCCTGGCAGGCAGGGAGCTGTCCTTGGAGCTGAAGGAACCCTCTGCTACCAGAGCATCCAAATATCTCCCAAACGGGTCCAGCTCTGCATCCCTGGGCAATCCTGTGGGACAGGAGTGCTGTTAGTGAGGAGAGACCCTCACATCTCCTTCAGTCATCCAGTTCCTTGATCCCACAGTGGGAAGATGTTCCTAGAGGTGTTGGAACCCTGGATGCTGAGAATTTCAGACTTTCTGTGCTGACAGGCTCTCATTGACCCCAAGAGAGCACTGCATTTGACTTGAGGCCGTGGAGAAGGCTTCCAAAATTGAACAATAGAACCAAAATTATGGGTGTGTAGTTTGAATAGAGGTGTGTGATATCACGTGGTGGAAAACTTAGACTTTAAGGTTTTAGAGAAGGTTTTAAAGAATTTTAAAGGTTTTAAAGAATTTTAAAGGTTGTAAAGATTAGAGATTGGTTCCTACCTCAAGATCTCCATTTCTTTCCTTCGCTCTCCCTGAGTCTGACTCCAACAGGGTTTTTCACCGCTCCTGAAGTTCTCGTCTTCTTGCTGTTGCCAGGTTTCCTTTCTTCTTCCATCTTTCTCCCCTTGGATCCTGAGTCTTTCCAAGGAAATAGCAGGGGTGTTGATGCTTCAGCTGCTGCTGGCCCCTCTGGTGCCTTCCAGATGGAGAGACTCAGCACTGGTCCAGGTTTTACTGCCTCCCTGCACACACAGGCTGCAGGATGGGGAGGGATTGAGCCAGCAAAGGATGCTCAGGGCAAGAAGTGAGAGGTTGTGCATCCATCCCATCAGTGTGGAGAAAGTGGAGACAAAGCAGGGGCCAGTTAAACCAGACACGTGTCCAACCCCAGTGGGAGATTTTGGCAAAGGTGGCCAGCAGTGGCAAAAAATATTAACTCTGATAGCTGAGCATTCTGTGGCTTTAATTACAGAAATCACCAGGGCTCTGGCAGTAGATTTCTGGTTGGGAGAAGAGTTTGGGAGAAGAAGGTAAAAGAAAAGATCTGGGCAGCAAAAACCGGTATTTTATTTTTTGAAATATTTTTCCCCTCAGGGTGGTTTCTTCCCCCCTGCCTGTCTTGGATTCAGTGAGACCACATGGAACATTTGTTTCAGGGGGTACCAAAGTGGGAGAAAATTGGACATTTTGGTGAGAAGTGAGACAAAAAATTTACTCTCAGGAAGACAATAACCAACAACAGCAGAGAGTTGCAGGAAGCAGAGAAATTGTGACATTTAGGGAATAGCCTAAAATTCAGCTGGACATGTGTCCAACAGGGAGAACAATGCATTTGTGACATTTGGGGACTAACTCCATTACAAACAGCGATGCTGAAATGTGCCAAACCCACATTTGTGCCCCCCTTCCCCACTTCTAAATGTGGGGAAGTGATGGTTGGGAGGGAGAGGGGAGAAAGGGGTTATTTTTGTTTAAATCTGTTGGGACTGGAAGGGATCAAAAAGCTGTGCCGAGTCTTCCCTGAAGCACTAAACATTTTTTCTGCCAACCAAGTGCCCAGAACTTGGCAAGGCTTCACTGACTTGATCTCTCTCCAGTAGTCAAATGTGCTATGGAAATCTTCCAAGGAGCTGATGAGTGATCATTAGTGTTGCTCAAAAACACGTTCAGCTTTTCAGGCTGGGCAGAGCCACAGCAGGAACGTGGAGGAGCTTTACCTTCCAAAGCCCAGTGAGAGCTTCCCAAGGCAGCCTAACTCCCTCAAGGCTGCATCTGCTGCTGTTGAAAGCAGGGAAGGTGAGGGCTGGGCTGTGCTTTTGGCTCAGGACCAAGTCCCCTTGGTGGCAGAGCTTTGGCTGCTCTCACTCTGTGTCCTTGCCTGTCATCCCCAGGGATCCAAGTCTGTGACCGTATTCACAGGTTGAGGGAAGAGACGAGGATCTCACTCCATGTTTCAGAAGGCTTGATTTATTATTTTATGATATATATTATATTAAAACTATTCTAAAAGAATAGAAGAAAGGTTTTCATCAGAAGGCTAGCTAAGAATAGAAAAAGAAAGAATGATAACAAAGGTTTGTGTCTCGGCTCTCTGTCCAAGCCAGGGGACTCTGATTGGCCATTAATTGCAAGCATCTAACATGGGTTAATCAAAGATCTACTTGTTGCATTCCACAGCAGCGGATAATCATTGTTTACATTTTGTTCCTGAGGCCTCTCAGCTTCTCAGGCGGAAAAATCCTAAGGAAAGGATTTTCCATAGAAGTTTTCTGTGACACAAGTCCATGGTGGTTGTGTCCCCCCCCCCAGTCTGGTTTTGCTTTTGTGGGGAATTGTAGACCCAATATACACCTAATAGAGAGAATTTGTGGGGGTGACAGGCATCCAGCAGACACCTGCTGTGTTTGCTCCTGCCTCTGTGTGTGCCCAAGGGAGTGAAGCTCTGGGAAGGATGGATGCCTTTGGCTCAGCAATTTTCCACCCAGTTACAGCTGAATGGAGAAGGGAAGAGTGGAACACCTTTTTGACTCTGTTTCCCATTGGGAGAAGCCCACAGGGATTTTCCCTGGTGGGTGAAGTGTGCTGGATCTGCCTGTCTGCTTCCTTCCTGATCCTCTCCAGCTACTGGCAATGGAGAGCCATGGGCTGACTGTGGCAGGAACAGACGGGAAGCTCTCAATCCAATAAACTTCCCAAGTTGTCTGTCTGTTTGTCATGGATGTGTTGCCTCCTCTTGGCAGCCGAGGCCTGGAGACCTCTCAGCCCCAAGGCCAGGCACCACCTCCTGCTGCTACAGGGTCCTGGTGTCCCTCCTGGTGTCCCCCCACACAGCAGGGTGGCTTTGGGGGAAGCAAAAGCTGCCCCTTTGTGCCAAGAAGGGGAAGAGAAAACCTGGATGTCTCTGGAAACCCTTCTTCTTTCCCAGCCTTGGCTCCATCGGAGCATCCCTCCAGGACAGTTGGTTTTAAAGCCTGTGGAAAGGGGGGAGCTGTGTTTGACATATGGCTTAAAAAATGCTCGTGTTCACAGCACTAGAATTACCCAAACATTGTAGCAGGGCTAAGGGGGAAGAGATCAGCCAAACACTCTATTTTTCCACCTAAAACTAGCTAAGATGGGTTTGGGAGGGAGACTGTGAGGGGAAAAACACAGGCAAAGTGGCCCTATTAAAGCAAGGCAGCACAGGCAAGTCATAATTTCAGAACACAGTGCCTGCCCTTTGTTGCTGCCTAGCAGAAATCAAAACAAAAATAAGCTGAGAAACCTTTTTCAGCCTCATTTTCGAAGCCATCTCTGACCAGGAAATAGGCCTGAAATGAGTGTGAGAAGTTAAGAGCCACACAGGGAGACTTAGGAAAGGAGCTGGTGGAGTGCTAGGAAGGTTTGTTTGTGTGCAAAATGTATTATTACCTATCCCGGAAAACACAGGACATTATATTGTTTTACATTTGGGGTGTTTTTGCTGCAAGGCTCCAGGGTGATTTGTGGTGGTGGGGCTGAGGGAAGATAACAAATGGGAGATTATGAAGAATGGAATTTTCCCCCCCCACTTCAGTTATAGTATTAAATAGCTGCTTGTACCACAGCAATTTCTCCCCGTCTCCCCCCTTTTCTTTTTGTGGTGTGCCGAGATAAAAAAAAAAAACAAACCAACCCTTTATTTGCTAATGCCACTTATTTAATTTAATCAGGCTGAAGTACACCTTTAATAAATTTGCCTCCGAAATGAAAAATTACAAAGATGTGGAAGAAGAATATTTTAATGAAAACTGATGATGTAGCAAGTTAGAGCAGAATTATGTCCTCTCCCTGCCCTTTCCTAGCACAAAGCAGCACAAGAGAGCGGCCAAATATCCCTCAGAAAAATCAAGGGCTGTGCCACAGAACTCTTTTTAGTTTTCCTGTCCCGAGATCTGCTCTCCTGAGGGGTTGTTTGCTGATTTCTAGACAGCCTGCCAAGAAATCCAGGAGTAACAGCACTGAAATGAGGCAAGGCAGCAGGATCAGTCTGCAGGATGCGTGACACCAGGCTGGACTGTCCAGGTGTTGGGATATTCATGGAAGAGGTTGGTCAAGGGCAGGGGATGCATGACAAGGAGAACTATTCTTGGATGGATCCTCAACCAGTCCCAAATCCACCCTGCTCTCCTTCCAGATGATGGCGCTCAACGGTGCCAGCAAATATTTACCTGGCCCCAAAGCTGCTTCTCAAGCTGGGAGAGCAGAAATGGAAGGATGCAAAAATAATCAACATTTCCAAGTGGCTGTAAGGAGGAAGATCTACAGGAATTCAGCAAGGCTGACTTCAGCCTCTTCAAATAACAGGACCCTTGCCCCCAGATGTGCTGGAGTTTTGGTTTTTTGAGCATTTCCCTTTTCTTCTGTGCAGGTATATTAAGGAAAAAGGCCATGGGGTTATCACCAGAATAAAGTGCAGGCCCACAGTGACCTCAAAGGAGGTCTTGCCTACTCACAGCCCTGTTTTTCCTCCAAAATCTCTCTTTACTCATGAAACTGCTCATCATGAAGTTGTCATGGGAAGGAATGGAAGTTCTTGGAAAGAAAATAAACCCAGGAGGTCAGCAAACCTCCAGAATCAGGAGACACACGCCTGCTCTTTGGAAGCAATGTGTCCAAACCTACCACGTTGGCCAGGTCTCACTCTGGCAACAAATAGAAAAGATAAATCTGGACTGAAAAGTGTGAATCCTTCTCTGTTTTGGGCACTTTGGTGTGAATCACTGCCATTTGTCAGAGGGAAGGTCCTTTGCTTAGCCCTGGATCCCTGGCTCATCATGCTTGGTCTGTCAGTGATGTCGTGATGATGACAAATTTATGACATCAGAACGTGAGTCCCTGGGAGCCGTTGTGGCAGATGAAGTACTGCAGGTCCCCTGCAAGCAAAGGGAAAACTCAGCAGAAGGGAACTCAGATGAGATTTATGAGTCTTCTCCAGGAACCGACGTCACTCCTGGCCTGGGGCCACCAGAGCCAGCAGGATTTATGCTGTGCCCCAGGCCTCGCTCTCAGGGGATCAGGCTGAGATTAATCCAGCCAAAAACCAACACAAGGGTGCCACGGGGCAGTTGTTGGGCAGAGCTGGAGAGAGGGACCAGCCAGAAGTGGAAGTGCCCCAGGAGAATTCCAGTGCATGAGAAGCTCTACCCATTGGTCAATTTTTACCTGTTACTTGGTGAAAATGCAGAGAATAAAGCCAGTTACATCCCAGCAGGACACAAAGCTGATACTGAGTCTTTTATTTCTTGTCTCACTCACCGGATGGACCCTGGTGGTTCTTGAGGCTCCTCCACCAGCCATGACTTCATTCTCTGATAATGAAGGTTCAGCAATGAACTCTCTCTCCTGGCAAGCTGGAAAGTTGGCGCGTCATGTGAAGAAGCTCTCTCCCACTTCTCCCAAATTCAGGCTGAATTTCAGCCAGTGGCCTCTGGATCCCACAGCTGCTCTCTTGGTTTGGGCAGACCTTTTAGGAGCTCCCAAGCTCCACCAGCTGTAGAACAGAGGTGGCAACCAAAGCTGTCCATAAAACATCCTCTTTCCCAGAGGGTGAGCCGTGTTTTTCCAGGTTTGCCCGCGATGCTTTTCCTAGTTTCCATGAAAACAAATCGCAGTTTTCATAAACACAAACTACCATCTGGCCCTGGAACGTCGGTGGGTGTTTTTATCTGCCTTCCATGGGATTTGCAAACTGTTGGGGAAAATCCTAGCGAGGTGAAAAGGAGAAGTTTTGGCACAGCTCCACGGAGCTGCTGCTCCAACCCCCATCGCTCACACTCTACGGCCGGATTTGCTGCTGAGGGTTCAGTTGCCTTGACTTGGTTGAGAGCTCCAGAGCATCATCCCAAGGAGGTTTTTCCTCATTCCTTTACCTGAAAAGAACCACCCAACAGCTCTTCCTTTAACGCTGCTCTGGTGCAAGCTGTGCTCAGTGGTGACTCAGTGCTGGGCACAAGCCTGGCACCATCTGCCCGTAGCCGTGGTGTTCCCATCCAGGAGCACAGCACCAGGACAAACCAGCACAGGACTGGGCTCTACAGGTTCCTCACCAGCACAAACCCATCCTCACCTGAGGAGAAGCTCCTCCCCTGTCCCCAGCTTCGCTTAACAAAGCCATTAGCACTGCCATTAAATATTTAGCTCGGTGTGCTGTCCTACCTGTGAGTGGGGAAGGGCAAAGGCAGGAGCAGATGGGACAGGGATGATTCAGAGCCTGGTGTTACATCCCAGAGCTCCAGCCAGGGAGCTGCTTAAATCAAATCAGGCTCAGTAATGAGAAAGTACATAATTAGATGCTTTAGCAACCATGGCTGCCCTGTGTGAGGTTTTGCACCATCTCCACGAGTTGTTTTTTTCAGAGCGAGGCGAGATTTGGATGGATTGTCTGGAAGGGTTTCAGTGCTGGATCTGGGCTGTGGGAGTGGAGGGGGCATTTCCAGGATAATGGGAATTGAGTGAACAGGTTTGTGCTCAAGGCAAAGAAGTATAAAGGGGAGAGAGACCTTACTACAGATGGGAATTTAGGCAAAGGCATGCCAGCTTTTTGGGTGCTGGAGAATAGAGGCAGCAAGGGGTCAGCAGAAGGATGGTGGCCTTCAGTTTCTGTGTCCATTCATCAAAGGAATGGTTTGGGAAAGCCTTTGAATTCCCAGAGGGCTCCAGCAAGAGGATTTGGATAGGTCTTTTATCTGTGCTGAGGCTTCAGTCTATCACTGGCATTCCAAGATGACCAGGAGGGAAGGGAAGGGAAGGGAAGGGAAGGGAAGGGAAGGGAAGGGAAGGGAAGGGAAAGTTGGCCAAACACATTTTATGGAGCTTGTTCAGGTAGGAAATGCTTCCTCCAAGGGTGTCCATCCAGGACAGAGCAGATCATGCTCAAAACCTCTGCTGGAGAGAGAGCTGGTGTTAATTAAATATGCACAGGGCCAGAGAGGGAATCAGCAGAGCAAACATGAAAATCCTTCATCTTCTCAGGGAATGTTCGTAACCCACGGATTGCATTTCTTAGCCCGGCATAAGTTCCCGCTCCCTCTCGGAAGAATCAAACATTAAATTAAAAGTTCTTGGAAGAGAAATCCCCAGATTTCACAATTCACACAATTCTTGTGTCCTGGCTAGTTGTCATTCCCAGTGCAGGATATTGACACACTCAGATAAGGGTAATTCTGGGGCTCTTTAGGTCTTTCTTGGATTCTGGACTTGTTTGGATATTCAGAAATGGGAAGCAATGCATTTATTCGTGCTCTTAATTTTTTCCCATCATTCCTGTGTTCCTTCATGTTCTCCCCATCAGCCACTGTCCTCCTGTCTGAACTACAGAGATTCTTAAAATGCTCTTCTTCACCACACCCAGCCTTGGCTGGTCTCTGTGCCCCCCACGCCTGCAGGGATTAGGAGCCAGCACATCTCATTTCCTGCACAGTTCCCATGGGAAGCACCTTCAGCCCAAGGATGAGACCCTTCCATCAGTCTCTGGGGTCCCCTTGATCTGAAGTGTGCTGCACAAACACAAGGCAAGGATAAAGAACTGATCTGGCGCTTGCCAAAAAGGATTTTTATGCAAAAAGCATCACAAACGTTTGCAGATGAGAGAAAAAAAAGAGAAAAGTATCAATATGTGCACCTCCTTGGACACTGCTGCTCTGAGCTGCTGTTTCCTTTCCAGTCCTTTCCCTGCATCTCTGAGACAAACCAGGAGCACTCTTGTATTTAATAACAGGGGAAATTCAAGTGATTTCGATCAATCAGCCTTACCCAGGGTCTCTGGAGGACTGCAGCTCCTGCTCTCCTCCCCTTCCCTGTTACATTCCAAAACTACTCAAGGAGATCACATTTGTAGGCTGGCAATTAATAAAGCAATCCCATCATTCAGAAAAAAAAAAGGGGAAAATTGTGTTAAAGTCAGATTGTGGGCTCAGCTGCTTAACAGCAAAAATGTGTGCTGGGCTGGATTTCAGCCTGCTTGGCATTTTTTAAACAAAGCATTGTCCATCTACTTCAACTCAAAGGGCTCGAAAGGGAGAAATAAACGTTTTCCTGGGGCCAGCCTAAAAAAGCTCTTCATCTTGGCTCTGAAAAGGAAGAGCTGAGGATCTGATTGTGCCTAAATGGATCAATTTTTCCCTCCCCTATGAAGCCTTATCAAGCTGCCATCTCTTGCAATCTATTTGAGCAGCCTCCTCATCCCTGGTGGCCTCTTTGTGGTGGTACCCCTGAGTACTGGGGAAGAAGAAGTGAGATGCACCAGGGAGCTGGTGCAGGGGGGTTAAAGAATAGAGAAAATGAGAACACAGAATCTCTTCCACACTTTGCTCAACATGCAAGGAAAGGAAAAAAAAAAATCACCTCTTCCCTTTAGTGAAAGCCATTAAAGAGAAAGAGGGAAGGAGAAAGGAAAGAAGAGGAGAGTCATTACAAGGCTTTGAATCTGGAGGCCTTTTCAATCTGTTACACTGAATGTAAGTTGTCAGCAAAGAAGAAAAGCAGCCGCTCTGCTGATAAGGCAGGGACCAGTAAAACCTGCTGTGCTCCTAATGAATCCTGACTAAGCACTTTGGGAGGGGAGGGAAGGGAAAAACCACCGGCTTGTTGGAGTTTGCCCTGTGGTGTGGCCCTTGTGTGAACCAAGGAGGGACCCAGCAGTTTGTGCAGAACTGCCCCTGGGTAAAAGGGACTGTCCCTGATGGGCTCCAGGGGCACTTTGGCATGGGATAACTGCAGGAGGCAGCTCCCTTCTTCTTGCACCTGATTGAACTCCAGCCATGGGAGCTGGGAGGAGGCGGCCCTGCTCCTGCATGGGCTCATGTGGGAGCTGGAAAAACAGAAACTTCCAGAGGCACTGAAGGGTTTGATTTGCAGCCTTGGGAGAAGCTTGAATTGATGAAAAAATACAATACACAGACATTAAGCAGAAAAATCATAAATTTATGTTTCCATAGTTGTAAGAATATGTCTTAAGTGAGTAAGAAACTGTATGGGTAAGATGGTGAAGGGTTTATAGTGTAGTAATGTAATAGTATGGGGTAGGTTGGGAGTTTAGAAGTTGTAACAGAAGCAGATGTGTGCATGTCAGACAGAAGCCATTGGACTAAAGTATCTGCAGTGCAGCAGAAGTAAGTAAAAGTGTTAGATTAGAAAAGCAAAATACACCTTGTGGCATCTGTCTATTGGATTAGAAAGTTCTGTAAGTCTTGTAACAAGGAACTTGTGACTACTCTGAGCTATGGCCGAGTGCTTGCTCCTCTAAAACCTCACTGCCTCTGAGACTGATGTTTATCTGAGCAATGAATCCTTCTGAGCCTGACGGCGGTCCCATCCCTTCATCTCTAGTGGTGACAGTGACAGGTTTAGGAGGAGCCTCCTGAGCTCCCAGAGCAGGCCTTTTGAGGTTTCAGTGTTCCCCAGGTCTTTTGAGGTTTCAGTGTTCCCCAGGGCTTCCCGTGGAGTCTTTCCAAGCTCAGCCCCCTCCATGGGGCCGTGGGATGCTGGTTTAGGGCCAGGTGAAGATGGGGTTATCCCTAAAGCTTTAGGCTTGGGATCTCTGTCCATGATTTCACCTCTTCTTGCAGACCAAGTGAGCTCATGACAAAGAATTTCCAGCTCAGTGTGAGCTCTTCTACCACGAACCCGAGCCATGGAGTGAGGAGCAGTGTGTGCCTGCCCTGCTGCCTCCATTCCAGCTGGGAGCAGATGTGTGTCCCTCTTGGATGGTCCCATGGAGCCTGTCCCCCCGCAGCCAGCTGGGACAGCAAATGTTCAGGGCCCAACTGCTTCTACCAGCACTGCCTTCAGCAAAAGCAAACTTTTCCTTTTGTGGAGAGAGGGAAGAAAGGGTAGAGATGGACGAGCAGGGATGACAACAGTGGGAATTAGCAGTCCACACAGCCCAGAGATGTGTGTAGTAACCTCTTTTATGTCTTATTCTCGCCCAGGGATACCTTTATCTTCAGCAGCAAGGAAGGATTTTTAATCTTCTTCACAAAGACAATCATTGCAGGAGGAGGAAACAATCAGCTTTTATGGGGCTGTTCACTCCTTTATTTATTTGCAAATTCTCGGCAACAGTCAAACTTGAGCAAAGAGGATAAAAAAAAGGAAACAAAACAAAAAAAAAAAAAAAAGAAACAATCCAGAAAAGGTGAGCAGAAAGATGGGTATTTTTCTTCTTACTGTATCCCACAGAATGAGAAATGGATGTCTTACATGTCTATAAATAATAGCCATCTATAAGTTACCAGCATTGAGATGTAAATGAGGTAACAGTGGGAATTTCATCTCGTTCAGCATGAAAAATGAGTCTCCTGTTCCAGAGAGTTTCAGGACATGCCTTTGAAGCTGCAGACAGACCCTTTGCTGGAGCAGGGAGCAGAAAGGCAGGCAGGTGACCTCCATCTGAGCCCCCTCTGCCACCTGAGCATCCCCTCCTGCCCAGCCTCCAGCCTGGCCGGGCTTCCCACCATTAAAAAACTGGAGTGGGAAGAGGAAGGGGCCGTGTGCTGCTGAAAAAGGGGTATCTGTAATTCTGCTTGAAGCCTGGGAAGGGGTCAGTCTGGACCTCCTTCCCTCTGGATTGTCCATGTGGCAGATGTGGAGAGAGGCAAGGGGACTCCGGGCTCTCCAAGCTCCGAGATGTTTTTCCTCTCGATACGCCGAGTGTCTGACAGCACTTTGAATCCATCCTTGTCTCCAATTTTCCATCAGAAAGTTAGCATACAAAGGGCTCTTGATGCATCTCCTCATTCTCCATGAGTGTTCCCAGCCCTGGCATACCAATTTCTCAAGCTCCTTATTAACAATTCCGAAGGAGATCCTATTAAACTGGTGCTGTCAAGTTGGGTAGGACCAGCCTCTCTTCATCTGTCAAGGAGTCTCCTCTTGATTCCAACTGCCTTAAAAACACAATGAGACAGAAAAAAAAAAAGGGGGGGGGGGCAAACTGCACCTCAAATTCGCAGCATTTGTTGGGAAAACACAGGTTTTGATCATTGTTACCTAATTTTAGGGAAGCTGCTGTTCGTGTAAGGTTAAACCACATAGTTCAGAATTAGGAAATCAGGATCACAGAGGTGAGGAGGATGGATCATAGTTTGGCTCCCTCTGAGAGCTCTTGTCAGGAGATGAAGGAAAAAACCTACAATGAATGAGATTCCCCCAGAGCTGTCACATCCCTCCTTTCTGCAAGAGGTTTTTGTTCACAACAGTATGACTGGAAACATCTTTTTGGAAAAAAATCATATCACACTATTGGAAAGATGCTGCTCCTGACAAGCTTTGTGGTCTCCACTCCTGATTCCTTATATACGTATAAACGGCCTCTCACAGATTCTTGGAATGATTTGGGTCGGAAGGGACCCAAAAGATCATCTTGTTCCAACCCCCTGCCAAGGGCAGGACGATCTTCTTTCACTTATTAAAACACAGAAAAGCAATTAGATATTACAGCTCAGACTGTGATTAATCACCCCACAAACAGCATATGGACACGGAGAAAAGGAGTAGCTCCTGAATCATGTGGGATGTGTTCAAGTGGTGAACAAACTGGGATAATCTGGGAAAACATCTGTTGGATTCTGCAGGCTCCCCTGAAGCTGCTGTTTAGGGCATTTTTAGCCCTAAAACCTGGCCTTGCCCATAAACCACAGGTTTGTGGAGAGAGAAATGCTCTGATCCTGGTGCTTTGTGAACGTGGGGCGTGGAGATTCATCCCTCTGTTCCTCAGCAGTGGAAGAGGGAATAACAGCACTTCTGTCCCACTGCTGCTGACCTTTCCTTGGAGAAGTCCTTCTCTGATGCACGTGGCTTGTTCACCATCCACCTACTGCCTTTTCCCTTTCCCTGCCCAATTTCTGAGTGCTGCTGTAGCAAATGGTCATTACAAAGCTATAAATAGTTCACAGCACTCCAATTAGGGAGCTGCACTTAATTGCATGTGGGGGGGGAAATAAAAGTCAGAGGAAAAAATTAGCTGCTGCTGCAGACCTTGATGAGGAGACCCTCGATGAGGAGACCCTTGAACTCAGCAGAAGGCATCCTCAGGTCACTGCAGGGGCTGGAGAGAGTGGGATTAGAAATGGGGGGGATATTCCCACTAGGTCAAGGGTGCGAGGAGAGAGGGAGGGACCTCTTAGAAGACAGAAATAGGTGATGATGGTGGTGGTGGTGGTGGACCTCTTAGAAGACAGAAACAGGTGGTGATGGGAACAGAGTGGAGGCTTTTGGAGCTCTGGCAGCCAAGCCTGACATCAGAGGCGCCATTTGGGTGTGGATGAGCAGCTTCACCCCTTTTCTCCTTGCTGCTGGCATCCCTCTGAGTGAATGAAGCACAGCCCATGGCTTACCTTTCCCTGCCGCTGTTCCACACTTGGGGGAAATGTCACACTTTCACAGTGCTCTGCAGCTTCCAGGGGGTCTGGGCAGAAACCAAGGGGTGAGCTTGGAGGAGGAAATGATGGCTCTGCTTGCCCCCAGAGCTCTGCTGAAGTCACTGATGCTGCTGGGAGCTGCTGAAGAATGC
>NW_005054631.1:184977-193176 GCF_000277835.1 Geospiza fortis
TTTATCTGCCAACTCCTGCCAGAGTGTCCCAAAAAGCAGAGTACAAAAACTGCACTGTGAGTTGGGAAGAGTACTTGAGAGTGTCCTTTTCACATTGCACATTGGCCTTCCTTTCCAACGCCTTTGGAGCAATTTGCATGGCATTACCCACAATGCCTGCAGCTGTAATGCTATTACAGCTTGGCAGCCTCTCTAACCTAATGATGACAAACACTGCAGCAATCCTTATCTGCTCTTGGCCAAAAAAAAACCCCAATAATTATTTGGGGGAGAGGAAAAAAAAAAGTGATTTGTCTGCTCTTTTTTTCCTCCTTTTTCCATGCTTTCTTTCTTACTTTAAAAAGGTTCAGGAGGAAGGAACTGGGAGAATGGGAAGTTTAGGAAAGGGCTGGCCTTGATGCCAGCTACAAGGTAGAGAGCACATTGCTAAAGCACAGCCCGTGTCCTGCCAGCCCTTCTCCTGCCTTTTTCCCTGATTCATTTATTACCAGCTATATTTCCTTTCATCCACTTTCATCTCAGCTTCAGGGCAGGGACCTGTGTTTGGCAGAAATGCTTCTGGGTGACGGTTTCCTCTCAGTCTGTGTTGATCCCCGGGCTTCCATGCTCATCTTTTGATAGGAAATACATCTCTGAGTGATAAAATGGGATCTTCTGTGCCTCAAGATAATTTATGCTTTCCTGGCAATGCTGTGTTGGTGTTTGAACCTAAGATTTTGCCCGCCTGGAAAAACATTTGTACCAGGGTAGTTGCAGGGCTGAGTTTTGCAGTGCTGTGTTTGGTGGGTGCCTGCCTCCAGCAGAACCACAGAATTTACTCTTGGGGAGGCCCCAAAGGACAAACTTTGGAAAGCCAGGGAGACAGCACTTTGGCAGGGTGGCGCTGTGGCATTTTGTCAGCGTTCCCTGGCACAAACCCAGCTTTTCATTATCTCATGAGAGCAAACAGAGCTGGGACAACAATTCCTGTTTGCCCACGGAGCAGAATTGGCTCCCGGCACGCGGCTGCTGCTGCTGCTGCAGCCCAGGTGAGCCCAGGTGAGCCCAGGGGACAGGGATGTCCCAGGGGGTGAGGGAAGGCCTTCCTGATGAGCCTGGCATGTGGCTTTTGCAGCCTGGGAAGCTTTCAGCCAGAGAAGCAGGGCCTGGCACGGGCAGCGCGCCGAGCTGGCCCGGCGGCTGCGTCTCTCCAGACAGAAAATGGGAAGAGTAAAGCTCATAAAACACCCTTAATAGCTCTGGCTTTGGCTCCTGCCACCTTCCCCTCTGCAGCTCAGCTCCTTCTCAGACATCCCACGGGCTCCTGGGGGACAGCAGGGAGCACAAGGCTTTGCAGGGGCCGAGCATCCCCACCCCGATCTTTTATTTTGGGCTCTGTATGTTGGAGCAGAGCAAGAGTTTAGGAACCATTCTGGAAATAAAATCACAGCAGCGCGTTGGGAGCTTGCTGAGGTGTGGGAGAGGTATCCAGGTTCCCTTGTGAAGCTGCCCCTCCCTCCTCCTCCCACTCTCTGGCTTATTAATTAACCTCTGTTAATTAAGGCTCAGCTCTCATTGCTAGAAGGTATCGGTGTGTTCAGAGCTTAGCAGGATTAAATATTATTAGATGTTCTTGGATAATAGGAATGCCTCTGTGCTTGGAGCTTTGATTTCTGGGGGCTGGCCTGTAAACTGGAGCTAGAAAACTGAGAGAAAGTTTTTTTTTGTGTGCATAGTCATGCCCAAAGTAATGAGTTTGGAGAGAGAGAGAAAAAAAATAAATCTGTTTTCAGCAGCAGAACTCTCCTTAACCTCGCCTCTGGAAAAGAGGGAGCAGCCAGGTGACACAGGAGACGTCACAACCCAAAGGCAGGCGCTTTGTTTGGCTGAGATCAGCTGGAGTTTGCCTGGTTTGTGGCCCCTTTGCCACGTATGCTCAGCACTGAGCCCTGGGGTGCCGCCCTACACCCCGGCCTGGAGCATGAGTAGAGCGTTCTCATCCCTCTGCCCCTTTGTTTGAGGATCCTACAGCAATCCTACAGAGCAGCAGGAGCTTATAAAGCCAGCAAACATAATATTTACATCAGCGAGAGTGCCCGTGTTTGAGCAGAAGCTAAACAATTTAAAGGGGAGATTGATTTGTTACGTTAAAGGGTAAAGCGGGTCAGGGTTATGAAAAGAAGCTTTAAATCCCATTCACAAAAGCAACATCCCAAATCCGTGCGCTGCTCTTTCAGAGCCGGAAATGTCACAGGGAGGTAATTCAGGAGGTGCCACATGAAAGTGGCTGGGATGATGGCCGCTTCATCCACTTCAGTACAGCTGGACTGGGAGCTGGGATTGGAATATTCAGGCTGTTTCCAGGTTGTTGGTTGATTTATTATTTATTTTAACTCAGGGGCACAAAGCTGAGAATTTCCCATAAAACAAGAAGCCGGATTCAGAGAGGCAGCTTGTTTAGATAACAATGCAGCAACCTAAAATTGTTACAAAGAGCTTATAAAAGTAAACAGAGCGAGCGTGAGAGAAAATTCAAATGGTTCCCTTCCCCCACTCCCCCAGTCGAACTTTTAATTGCCAGGAATTCAAAGCAGCTGCATTTTCTGCTGGAAAAGTGCTCAGTTGCATTTTTATGGCAGGTCCTTTTCACGTAGGAG
This sequence comes from Geospiza fortis, assembly GCF_000277835.1. NCBI lineage: Eukaryota > Metazoa > Chordata > Aves > Passeriformes > Thraupidae > Geospiza > Geospiza fortis. Next base: position 187,614 of record NW_005054631.1, read on the forward strand.
CCTCAGGAGCAGGATGGGGCCTTGCTCCTCCGTGGGTCAGATGGGCTGTGTGTGGAGCAGGGAATTTTGGGGAGGTGTGTGGGGGAAGCCAGAAAGGCCTATTAGGCAGCTCATAATATTTCATGGCAGAAAAAAAAAAAAAAAAAAGAAATGAGGGTTATTTGGGCCTCAGTCATGCAATGAATGGCCTTCAGCATGTTTCACCCATTTTCCCATGAGCAGGCTGTGACTTTTTCCTCCCCAAATGAACCATGACAAGCCCCTATCCAAACAGTAATAATAGTAGTAATAACAGTAATTATCCCAGCAGCAATATTAATCACAAAATCCTTTTTTTTTTTTTCTTTTTTAATTCACTGCTCTCGAGAGCACTGAGATCACACAGCACTCCAGGGCTGCTGTGCAGGGATCCTGCTGCTCCAGGACCTTCCTGGCCAGGAGCTTGATGACCCAGAGCTGGTCTGGGGTGCACTGAGACCCGTGGGGCAGAATTTGGGCATTCCAAGCTGGGGGAGCTCCATGTGCTTGGTGCCTTTTGCTTCCAGGGATGCCCTGCGTGGGTGCCCTCTCCCACTCACCAAATCGCAGCAGCCTTGCCAAGAGGGAATTCAATCCTCCTCTGATGGCACTCAAGTCATGCCCAGCCCCAGGTGCTGCTCTGAGGTGCTGCCCTGTGCACCCCCAGAGCTCTCTGGGTGCAGGGACTGGTGACACACTCATGGAAGGGACAAGGAAGCTCATCCAATGGGAAAGGGCAGCTGGGAGAGCAGCATCCTGCACGGATGCTCTGCTGCTTGGGAGCTTTTCCCCTCCATTCTCTTTCCTCCCCTCTATTCTCTTTCTCACCCTCTATTCTCTTTTCCCCTCTGTTCTCTTCTCCCCTCTATTCCCTTTTCCTCTCTATTCTTTTTCCCTCCATTCTCTTTTCCCTCTATTCTTTTTTCCCCTCTGTTCTCTTCTCCCCTCTATTCTCTTTTCCCCTCTGTTCTCTTCTCCCCTCTATTCTCTCTTCCCCTCTATTCCCTTTTCCTCTCTATTCTCTTTTTCCCTCTATTCCCTTTTCACCTTTATTCTTTTTCCCTCCATTCTCTTTTCCCCTCTATTCTCTTTTCCCCTCAATTCTCTTTTTCCTTCTATTCTTTTTTTCCCTCTATTCTCTTTTCCCCACTGTTCTCTTCCCCCCTCTATTCTTTTTTCCCCCTCTCTTCTCTTTTCCCCTCTATTTTCTTTCCCTCTATTCTCTGTTCTCTTTTCCTCTCTTTTCTCTTTTCCCCTCTATTCCCTTCTCCCCTCTATTCTCTTTTCCCCCCTCTGTTCTCTTTCCCCCTCTATTCTCTTTTCCCCTCTGCTCTCTTTTCCTCCTCTGTTCTTTTTCCTCTCTATTCTCGTTCCCCTTCTATTCTCCTTTCCCCTCTGCTCTCTTTTCCCCCCTCTGTTCTCTTTTTCCCTCTGTTCTCTTTCCCCCTTGATTCTCTTTTCCCATCTATTCTCTTTTTCCCTCTATTCTCTTTTACCCTCGATTCTCTTTCCCCCTCTGTTCTCTTTTCCCCTCTATTTTCTTTCCCCCTCTATTCTCTTTTCCCCTCTATTTTCTTCTCCCCTCTATTCTCTTTTCCCCCTCTGGTCTCTTTTCCCCTCTATTCTCTTTTTCCTTCTCTTTTCCCCTCTATTCTCTTTTTCCCCTCTGTTCTCTTTTTTCATCTATTCTCTTTTCCTCTCTGTTCTCTTTTCCCTTCAATTCTCTTTTTCCTCTGTTCCGTTTTCCCTCTATTCTCTTTTCCTTCTATTCTCTTTTTCCCCTCTATTCTCTTTCTGCCCCCAATTCTCTTTTCCCCTTTGCTCTCCCCAGAGCAGCCTCTCTGTAACCAATCTCCAGAGGCCCAAAGAGCAGCAGATTTGGGAAGCTGTGTCAGGGCTGCAGCAGGAGGTGATGCTGGTCCATGGAGGAGTTCCTGACCAAGCCAAGGAAATGCAGCCCCCATCCCAATCCTCCCAATGCTCCTCTGGGTGCTTGACACCACAGCAATTCATCACTTTGTAAATATCTTCTGGTTTATTACATAAGCAATAAGCACTTTGTCGGAAATTGCATAACTTATAATCCAATTAAACAATAATTACATTGTAATGGCTTTGTAACTATGGCATTAATTAACTTTTATTGCCCTGCAAATTAAGCATGGTATTGATATGGAATTGGGAGCAGACAGCTGGCTCTGGTGGTGGCAGCAGAGGGACAGGGAGCCCCAAAAGCTGTTGGGGCCATCATCAAGATCTGTGGTCACATTGTTGGCCTTAGCAAGAAGGACATTGTCCAAGCTGTGAGCATCCTGCTCCTCCTGGGGAGGCCTCTTTTCCCATGGAAGAGAGGGGTCCTGGTGGCCAGGGGTTTCTGGGGACCAGGTTTGTGGCACTGACAGGGAGCTGGTGACTCCTGGAGGAGTGGGAAGCAGGTTCCACACACCCACACATGGATGTTCATCCACACCAAGCACCCAATTCCCCCACGGCTGGCAGGTGCCCAAGAGGTGGGGGAGCTGTGGTGAGGTGCTCTGATCCCCATCATCCCTTCTCAGCATTGCACCACTGGGAGATCTCCTCCTGGAGAGGGCTCCTTAGCTGAGGGTGGTGCTTCAGGTGGAGCAGGAGGCAAATCCTGCCTGTGCTCCTCATCCCCACTTACAGCCAGGGATTTGGTGACGTGTGTGAGGGACACGTCCCATCCTGGGACAAGCACATGGCACCAGTGGCTCCCCCTGAGTCCAGCAGGTTGAATCCTGGTGACAATGGTAGCCAAACTGAGGTGGCCAAGCTCTGACCCGACACAGCTGGTTCATCTCTGGGGGGACTCTGTGCACCTGCATTGATGCTCCTTGATACCTCAGAGGTGGCAAGGGAAATATTTGCAGCCTAAACTGTTGGGGAAGATGAAACATATGATATGATTATAAATATGATTGTCTGGCAAAAGATTTTGAGAATATGGAAACTATAAGCGAGATGGAAATGAAAGCAAGCTTTGAGATACCTCAGTTACTGAACAATGGGGAAACAATGGTATGGCCAGCTGAAGGTAATCCCTTTTTGATGGAACAACACCCTCTGCTTGCAGACAGGCCCAAGGGTCAGAGCAGACCCTACAGCTTGGCAGAAGGGGCCCAAAGAGGAGGTTTTAGGGTTTAAAATGTAACCCAGTATGGTAATGTAATGATTCTTATAGTCTGTATGTAAATGCTGTAGGATTTGTATCTTGTACTAGATTGGTTAGTGAGAATTAGAATACTCAACACAGAAGAAGATTTATTGTATTGTAATGGGAACCTCGCTCTCTTACCCCTTTTACTCCCTTACCCTCTCATCCTCTCTCCCGCTCTCTTCTCTCAGCCTGCTCTGAGCTGTGGCTGGCAGCTCCCAGCAGTGCCCTGCCCCAGGCCCTTTGCAATAAACCCCAAGTTCCCAGCCCTGGCTGCAGAGATCTCTCGTCTCTGTCTGTCCCGACCGTCCTACCACCGACGCTCCTACAGAGCTGTGTGATGGACACATCCCATCCTGGGACAAGCAGCCATGCTCTACATGGCACCAGTGGCTCCCCCTGAGTCCAGCAGGTTGAATCCTGGTGACAATGGTATCCAAACGGAGGTGGCCAAGCTCTGACCCAACACAGCTGGTTCATCTCTGGGGGGACTCTGTGCACCTGCATTGATGCTCCTTGATACCTCGGAGGTGTCAAGGGAAATATTTGCAGCCTAAAGCTTCCAGATTTTGGAAGCTAAATCTCCAGGTCTCACGGGGTTTGCCTCTCCAGCTCCTGAACACACAGCAGGCAGGTCTGATGGAAGGTTGGACTTTATTGCTGAGGCTTTAGAAACGTGTTCCTTACACCAGGCAACTCGAGAATCAGCCCAGGCTCTCAGCCGCTGGCAGAACCAGTGGAGTGATGCAGATAGGGAAATGTAACAAAAATAATTATCCTTTTGATCTGGCCTAATCTCTAAATCTCCTCCCCACCTTCTGAACCTTGTTGAACAACCTCTCTGCTCCCTCCTGGGTTTCTGCCTCGCCGGCATGCTCCTGCTTTGCCACGTGTCTGCTCTGAACTCTGCAATCACCCAGGACGCACGAGCAGCCAGGATTTCACTCTGCCTCGTCCTAGATATTTTTGTGCTGCTTTTTGATAATTTATACAGGCATATTAATTTCATTTCATAAAAAAAAAAAAAAAAAATCACGCAAAAGAACCATCTTATTCATGGAAAACAGCTCGCTGGGGCTCAGCTCCCCTCCGGGCAGAGCGGCTGCTGCCGGTGGGCTTCCGAGCAGGATAAAACAATTATGGAGATCTGCCACCTTGTGGGAGCTGGGAGACGCGGCAGGACCCCCCCTCCAGCCCCTCACCTTCTGAGCAGCCTGGCTTCAGGGGCATCTCCAGGCTGGTTTTGGGATGTGCACCTCCCTGGAGGCTGCAGGGTGGGGATGGGCAGTGCTGTGTTTGGCCTTGGTTTAAACTGGGTCCCTCTGGGTGATTCTGTACCCAAAAAAGGGGCAGAAGAGCTTTAGCCACCAAAAAAAAAAAAAAAGGTTTAAACCTACCCTCCCTTAGAAAAACAAAGGATGAGGAGAAAGAGCTAAGTGAAGAGAGATGGGAGGAGGTGAGCTGTGGGGATGGGTGATGGGAGTGCCATCCATCATGTTCACTTTGTCCCGATGGGAATTTCCACTCTCCATCTCCAGCCAGCGTTCCAGCTCTGTGGCTGCCTCAGCGAGAGTCCCCCCAGTGCCCCATCCCTGCTCCTGGGTCACTGCTCCATCTTCTCTTGCTCTGGAGGGGGGGAAGGAGAAGGGCATTTGTAGGAGTAAAAATTGGTGTTTGTGGCAGCTTGGTTTTTCTCCTGGAGAGTTTGTGATCCTGGAAGAGAGGTGGATGTAGTGAGGCGTGGAAAGCACTCCCCAGCATTGCTCGGAGGCTGCCCTACTTCTGCTCCCCTCTCCTTTACCGAATTTCCATTTACTTTTTAATTGGGGAAGTTGGTTTTTCTCTCACCTGGACGTCCATCCTGCCATGCCCAGCCAGCTGGTGCTCTCACAGCATCCCACTTCCCTGCAGTGACGGGACAGGATGTTGTTGCAGACACCTCTGGCTCCAGGTGGACAGCAGGAGGATCATTTTCCTCTGGCAGGAGGATCCGGTGTGTGAGCAGCCCCACTGACTGAGTGGGGAGGAAAAATAGGGAAAAAAAAGGAGAGGCAGGAAAAAAATAGAATGAATTAAGTGATTTCCATAAATAGCTCTGAGCTGTTAAATGAAATACTTTTCATGGCTGGTCGTGAAACATCTGCAGGGTTTGTTTAATGCCTGGCTTTTTCCATCTGTCCAGCTCTGCTGGCAGATGTATCCCCTGATTTTGGTCCCCCCATCTCATCCTGGTAGATGTATCCCCAGATTTTGGTCCCCCCATCTCATCCTGGTAGATGTATCCCATGATTTTGGTCCCCCCATCTCATCCTGGTGGATGTATCCCCTGATTTTGGTCCCCCCATCTCATCCTGGTAGATGTATCCCCAG
>NW_005054631.1:193252-194709 GCF_000277835.1 Geospiza fortis
CTGGTGGATGTATCCTGTGATTTTGGTCCCCCCATCTCATCCTGGTGGATGTATCCTGGGATTTTGGTTCCCCCATCTCATCCTGGTGGATGTATCCCTTGGTTTGGTCCCCCCATCTCATCCTGGTGGATGTATCCCGTGATTTTGGTCCCCCCATCTCATCCTGGTAGATGTATCCTGGGATATTGGTCCCCCCATTGTTTACATTTTGTTCCTGAGGCTTCTCAGCTTCTCAGGAGGAAAAATCCTAAAGAAAAGATTTTCCATAAAAGATGTCTGCGACACCCTCAGCTCACAAAGGGGTACCTGGTGCCACCCCGGGGCTGTGACCTGGGCAAGCAGGGCATTGGTGGGAGGAATAAAATAAAGCCCCCTCCTGAGTGGGAGGAGGGGGTAAGAGAGGAAATCCTCAAGGAAATTTCATTTCCTAAAAGGAAATGTGTTATTTCCCAAAATGGCTGCAGGAGGAAAACTCCAGACAGGCTCAGGCAGGACCCAGCCATGGGCACTGGGTGTCCCAGTGTCCCTGTGGAAGTGCTGTCCACCTGGAAGGACCCAGGGAATGTGGTTATTACCATTTATTTAAACTTTTTAACCTGGCCAGCCTGAACTTGAACCTCATCCCAGTGAAAACCCAAATCACACAGATCTGCTGGTTAACTGGGAATTCATCTGGCATCGAATCCCTGAAGTTTTTTTGAGGTTTTCTTGGATTAGATTGCTGACACCTCCCAGCTTCCCTGAGGCTGGAGCAGGCACTTCCAGCAAACCTGAGCATCCAGACCCCCCCTGTGCCAGCTGAAACATTCTGGGATGCCCTGGGTCACACCAAAACGTCCTCCTGAGCTGTGGCACATGTGCTTGTACTTTTGACAGGGAGGGAGAGGCAGGAGGAATAATTAATCACCAGAGGTACTTTGCTGGTTTATTTTAACAATTGGAGTTTAGCTTGAATTATTTATGCTGAAGCTTCATAATGCACTAGGAAATGCACTGCAACATATGTCACCTGAAGAATGAAGCCAGGGTAATGTGAAACCACACTCCAGCCCTATTAAACCTGAGTTTAAGTGGGAAGAGGAGGACCTTTTTTTTTTTTAATATTTTTTCTATTTTCTTTCCAGCAAATTAATAATGTGTGCTGATTAGCACAAAAGAGATTAGTGAGGTTCCTCTCCATGTGCTTTGTTTCGTCAATAGAAAGTTAATTAACAGCCCTCTGCCTTCTGATACCCAGCTATGAGACAACACTCAGGACCTTAATCTTAGATTATGAGTTTTTAGTTTTCTTTAATTTTAGATATGAGCTGGACAGGAGGTGTTTTCAAAGTTTGGATTTACTCACACTTTCCATACTTCAGGGTGATGCTGCATGGGGTAGAGCATTGGGGCTCTCTCTTCCAGCATGGAATTATGGCCTGTTTCACCCCCAAAATGTTATTAAAACGGTATGAGGA
>NW_005054631.1:194769-215694 GCF_000277835.1 Geospiza fortis
AGACAGAGAGGCTCTAAAGCATTTTTAATAACAGGATAGAGCTTTGTAAAATAAGAATTTCACCCTGCTACAGCCCCATGGACCCAAAGAGACACAATTACAGAGCTCTAAGGTGCAAATCCCTGGAGTGAGGTAAGGGTTTTCTGACCTCAGGGAGAGGAGATGTCCAGTCCTGTAGAACTGTGGTGCTAGATCCAAATTAAAAATTAAATGAAGGCTAAAAATGTCTTGGAAGCTTTGGCACCCCTGAATAGGTTCTGCCCACCCAGACAGACGCAGAGTGCTTGAAAAAAATGACATTATACCACAGTCCTTTCTCATACCTTCAGCTAAGGCCCCTCATTCCCAAATCCCTCAGTGGTTTGCTTTCCCACATTTGACTTTCCCATAATTAGCACTCTCTCTCCATTAAAGCCCTGGCAGAGCTGCAGGCCCCTTCCACATCAAACCAGGTCCTGTCCCCCTCCCCAGGGGAGTGTCTGCACCCTCAGGCTTCACACCAAACCTGCCCCAGGTGCCCACATGTCAGAACCCAGGACATTGCTCTGGCTGCCCTGGATGGCTCAAGACCCTGGCAAGGGGCTCAGAGACCTTGGCATGGAGTCAAACACACCTGTGCCTTCCATTTTAGCCCATGGAAACAATTCCCAACTTTGTGTGAGGGGTTACAAGCCACATGGGTTTGAATGGAATGATAGCGAATTTATCACAAGGTGAAAAAGTAGAATTTTGGGATTTAGAATGGGGGGTTCAAGAGGCAAGATGGAGGAATCTGCGCATGTCCTGTCCTTCTTCTCCTTCTTCTTGTTGTGATGGTGGCACTTCTGGATTGGTTTAGAGTAGAGACAGACTGTCTAACATAGGTGATAGGTATTGGAAAATTATTGTAAATAAACTACACGTAGCTTTTAGTATAAAAAGCCAACACCACCCCAAGGGCAGTGAGCGTGCCACAACCCAACCTGCTGGACAGATCTCAGCAGGTCAGAGAAAAAATGTTATAGATGGCAGAAAATAAACAACCCTGAAAAGCAGAGCTGAGGAATCTCAACTTCTTCTTCGGTCATGGGGCTGGGAAAAAAGAGACTTTTTAATACCTTGGGAGCCATTTCAGCACCACAAACCAGAGACTCCAGGCGCCACCCAAATTCCTCTTCACTCTTCCCTGAAGGAGACGAGCCAGAGTCCTTCTCCCAGCTCCCCCTCCTGGGTTTCAGCCCTCCCTTTCCATCCCAAGCTCCATCCATGGAGAAACCACAAAGAGGAGAGGCTCTGCCCAAATTAAGGACGAGCCGGGAGCTCCCGGCCTTTGATCTGGTGTGCAGGGAAAATAACTCCTGTGGCTGACAGCAGCTTCACCCTCCCCTCGCTTAATTAAAGGGAACAAAGGAAAAGTTGCTAATTAAAAGGAACAAGGGAAGGAGGGGGGAGAGCACGAGGGAAGGAGGGAGGGAAGGGCAGGCAGAGCGGTGTTGGCAGTGCCGGGACATTGGGATGGGGAAGGAGCCAAAAGCAAAGCTCTGCTGCTCATGTCCCTGTGCAGGCTGAGCTGTGCTGCTGGATCTGGGAAAGGGGTGCTGCTAGAGCACCCCAGATCCCCAGGGAATTAAATCCAGGAGCAAGAGGCAGCCAAAGGAGCCGTCTGAGGGCTCGCATTGCAGGAGCTGCTGTGTTGTGATGTCGCAGACATCTTTTATGGAATATCCTTTCTTTAGGATTTTTCCTCCTGAGAAGCTGAGAGGCCTCAGGAACAAAATGTAAACATTGATTATCTGGTCCTGTGGAATGCAACAGGTGGATCTGTGATTGGTCCATGTTGGTTGTTTCTAATTAATGGCCAATCACAGCCCAGCTGGCTCAGACAGAGAGTTGGAGCCACACCTTTGTTATCATTCTTTCCTATTCTATTCTTAGCTAGCCTTCTGATTAAATCCTTTCTTCTTTTAGTATAGTTTTAATATCATATATATCATAAAATAATAAATCAAGCCTTCTGAAACATGGAGTCAGATCCTCATCTCTTCCCTCAACCTGAGACCCCTGTGAACATGGTCACATCGTGATGCTGTTTAATCACAAAGCTGCCTTCTCCCCACCTCCAGCTGCTCTTGCCAGGATGCAGGAGAAGGTGGCCCATGATTTTGGTGCCCACTGGGCATTTCTCTGCTCCCTGCTTATGGCAGCTCACAAAGTGGGGGTGGGTGTGAAAGAGCAGTTATGGAGTGAATTTGGAGGCAGATAAGTGGCAGCACTAATGTGTGAAATATTTGGATCTAAAAAGGTCTTCTGTGACTTTCAGAGAGGAAAAGAAAATATCCTGGAGGTCCAAAACCCCCTTCCAGCTGTAGTAACCTCTCCTGGCTTTACCTCATGTGGCTTTACCTTACCTCACTGGCATTACCCAGCGACTTTGCAGAGTCTGTCCCTTCCTGAGGAAGAATGACATGCACCAGGAAGGATTCCCAGGCACGGTCACCTGCAGCACAGCCATTCCTGCAAAGCTTCAGGCTATGGGCTTATCCCTGCTGGCTCTGTTGTGGAAGATGTGCTGATTTGGGCAGCAGGCAGGTCAAAGGAGCCCCTCACCCTGGAATGTGCCTCCAGCCCCGAGGATGCTCAGGGAGAAAGTGAGAAACAAAGGATGGGTTCAGATCTGCTCATCCATAACCTGCCAGCAGCTTGCAGTCCCCATTAGAGAGGTCTATGTGCATCCTTCCATCCTGTCCCTGCTCCACGTGTTCCCACAGAGAGCATGTACTGTGCGGGGCCAGGAGCTGCGCTCAGCAGTCCTTGTGTGTCCCTTCCAAGGCAGGATATTCACAATTCTGTGTTCCTCTTCCAGCTGACGCTGGAGGGGCCTTTCAGAAGCACAAATCAAAGCTGTTTCCATCTTCACCTCCAAGCTGTGCCTGGTTTTGTGCATAATTCATGTCTTCAGGCAGATGTGCCCTGCCCCTCCATAGATAATGCTCAGCTCCCACTGAAGTTGCTCCTATCTCTGCTGCCATGTGGCTGAATCCTACCACCCTGCAGGCCAGGGGCATTTTTGGAGGGAGACCCTTGAGCAAATCTGCATCCTTCTCTGGGAAAGTCTCAACTCTTTGGGGAGATTTTTGTGGTTTTGTCATGACGGTGATGATTTTTACTCCTTGTTGTCTTCCCTGCGAGTTGTCCTTCATCTGCTGGCAGCCTGATGTTGTGCTGACAGACAATCTGACCTGACATCAGCAGGGTCGAAAAAATGTTAAAAAAAAAAAAAACAAAAGAACCAAACCCAGAGTTTAACAATAGAATAAACAGCCAGGGCTGGCAGAAGGAGAGGAGAGGAGAGGAGTCAGAAGGGTTGCTCAGGGAGCTGAGCAGCTGCCAGCAAGCAGTGGGGTGAAAAAGTGACGCAGGATGGTGAGAGGGCAAAAATCCTGTGAAAGCCAAGGAGAAAAGGAGGACACAGGGAGTTGTAGGGAAGCAGGAAGAGTTTGTGAGGGTGTCAAGGGACATTTCCTCAGCCTAGCTCCATCTAAGAGTCCTGCTGTACCCAAACCACGCTGGGCTCTGGGGAAAGCACCACTCGCACCTATTGCTCAGAAAAGTGCGCCCTGTTCCACCTGTCTTGCCATGACAATCAGAGGAGCCACAGGAGATGAGGGAAACATCAACTTCCATGCAGGAGCCATGGAGGAGAAGGGCAGGAAGGCTGGGAGGACGGCCCATCTCCCTGCCTCCTTAGCTGTCATTAACCCAGGTGCTAATGAAGCGCAGCCAGACAGCTTCCCTCGCCTGATGGAAAGCTCACAAGGAGCACCACTGGCTAATGAGGACATTAGAGGCTGATCTCTCCCTTGTCATCCTCCCATCGTTCTAATATCAGGCTAATTTTGCTCTAATGTGGATTAATTGGCACCTTTCTGCCTGCACATTCCTCTGACAGCCAAAAATATTTTTGTTTTTCTGGAATTGTATTTCCCACTCAAACAAAACAGTTTCCTTGGATTTGGAAGAGAGGTGGAGAAAAGGGGAACATCCCTGCTGCAAACCAGGAACGAGACCCAGACAGAGGCTGAGCAGGAGGAAAAAAACCACATTTCATTATTTAGCGAGCAAATTCGTCTGGTCCATTCCCTCTTTGCTCAGTGTGATGGCAAGGCAGGATGAAAGGAAGCTAAATATGGCAAATAATGTGAGGAAAAAGCAGGGGCAAGCGTCATCGAGTTGTCTGGCCCTGCAGACTAAGGGAGCCAAAAGCCCTTCTCTTTGTATCAATGCCTTTGCTCGTTTTCCTCCTGGGGTGAATTTGGCAATCCCTTCATTTCCATGTGGTAAGCAGCCACAGTCCAAGCCTTGTTGCAAAGCTGGGAAAGGGAAGGGTAATTGCACAGACCCAGACCCTGGCTGTGTCCAGCTGATGGTGTGGAAAGGAACTGTGAGGGAAACCTCCAGCTCCTCTGTAGGAGGTTGTCAGAGTGAGGTGGGGTGGAAAATCCAGCACAGGGAACCAACACAGCCTCCTGAAAGCTGTCTAGAAGCGGGACAGCGAATCTGGCACAATGGCTGATCCATCGCTGCTGAGAGGCAGGAAAGGTGATTCACAAAGGGAAAAAACACCGGGGGAGTTTTGCAAATATCCCTCGGATTTTGTGGGCCAGGCTTGTGGGGAATCCAGCTGGGATCGTGTGGAGCGTGGGTGGAACAGTCCAAGGCAAAGCTGCTCTGGTGGTGCATCCACGTGTCCAGAGATGTGTTGGGGGGAAGGAAGCACAGCCTTGAGGAGCAAGGACTGCCTTGGGGGCCACAGATCTCATCCTGTAGGACACACCTGATGCCTGCCAGTGGGCTGAACTCGGGTGCAGCTGGTGACAGCCCTGACAGCTCGGGCAGGACTTTGGGATCAATGATTTTGTGCTGCGAGAAATATCTTCCACTGCCCAGCATGCAATTCTGAGGTAATGCTTCCCATTAATAAGGGGGAAAAGCAGGATTCTGCAACCTTGGATGTTCTTCGTGTTTCTCATTACTGGTGCCCTAATCATGTCCCCAGAAAGAAAAAGCAGGATTCTTTTACACCTGACTAATTCTGCTGCTGTTACTCAGCGCTGCTTTCACACCACTTCCCAAGCCTGCCGAGACACCCTTGAACCTGTTTGGAAAAGGTTAGGATGCTAATTAAGAAAAGCTATTCCCCCCACCCCAAACCTGAGGGAGAGATGGAAAAAACGCTGTGAGCTGGGGCTGGATCTATTATTACCCTTTCTCCTTTTCCCGTGTTATGAGACATATGTCCCACTTTTTCCTGGGGGAATCCGCAGCTCCCGTGGGCCTCGTGTGCCAGAGTGGATGTGGGACAAGAGGTTAATTTGTAGCCCTGTGACGCTCCAGCTTTCCCTTTGCACAAATATTGATCCAAGGCTGTTCAAATATCCATCCTGGCTGGAATAGCAGCAGTGTGATGCTGCTGCTGCTGCTGCTGCTGGAGATGCACAAGGACATCGGAGGGAAGGGGAATGGGGAAAGAAAGCAGAGCTGGGCAGAGCTGCGGGTTGGGCATCCGCGTTCTCACCTTCTCCCCTCCCTTCCCAACTTAAATTTCTTTTTATTGACATTTGTCTCACTGGGCTGAGCAATCTTTCCAAGGAGAGGGAAGCAGCAGGGTTGTTCCACCCTGGGCATTCATTAGGGGATATTGTTTCAGCACTTGAGCAGTCTGAGCTGCCCGGACAGTGCTCAGGAGAAGGTTAAACAGAGCTGTTGAGTTCTGGGCAAACAAATCTCCCTTGGCCAGCTCGAAACAGAGGAAAACCTTCTGCTCTCCTGTCTGTTGCCCAGAAGAAGAGCAGTCAGAGCAGCTCCTCTGCTGAAGGAGCACGAGCAGGGCTGGTTCTGTCCCTCAGCAGCCCAAAACCAGTCGGGCTGAGGAGATGCTGAGGTTTTCACCCACCCCAGTGGGGTTTGAGCAAGCCCTGCTTTGCTCCCTCTGCCCGGTGGGCTCCACCTCGCCCCACGCCAGGGCTCTCCAGAATTCTTTCTCCATGAATAGCAATGAGAAACCTTTGTAAATTAGCTGATTAGTCAGCTCCCCTAATTAGCTAATTACCCCTCTCTGCTTTCACTCTCGCTCTCCCGTTGTTTCCCCGAGCTCAGGTTGGAGGAAGGAGCGCGCACGTGGCTGCGCCCAGATCTTATCCCTGCTTTGAAGCCTTTAAACTTGCATGATTCAGCCGTGCAGGGCTGACACGTGGCCGACCTCACACAACTTCTCTGCTCCAACCCTTTTGTGAGTGCTGTACCTGCCTCCTGTGCCAGGCACCGGGAGCCTCCAGAGCCGCCTTATGCAACCGTTCCCTCCTCCGTCCCCGCTGCCAGCAGCTATTCCCGTTCAGCTCCCATCCATCTTCCTGCTCCCTGGGACATCTTGGTTCCCCCCCAAAGCTGGAGGAGAGGGGATGTGTTGTCTGGAGCTAGCGAGGTGTGAAGGCACGGCAGCAGTGCTGCAGGGTCGCACCAGGCGTCCCCCAAACATGAGATCCCAAATCCGGCCCTGACATGTTCTGGGAAACCGTGTGAGTACAGGGTCACCAGCAGTGGGGATGCTCTGGAATATTTCCCCAATATTCTCTGGGAATATTCCCCAATGTCCCCCAACCCTCTGGGGAAAGATTCCAGAGATTGTATAGAAGTATTGTGGAAATATTCCCTGGTATGTAGATCAGGGACCTCCTCACCCACCTGCAACATGTTTGTACGTAGCAGCTTCCGCACACGGCTAGAAAAATCCGGATTTTTTTTATGAGCTCTTCTGAGCTTCAGGCAGGCACAGTTCCTCTGCTGAGGAGTCCCATGGTATAGAGACAGGCTGGGTACAAAAATAGCTCATGTCGTTTGTTCTGAACTGGTGAGTTTCCTCTGATGCCCCCAGCACTTGCTCCAGGAGAGATGGAAACAGCTTTTCTTGTGGTTCTCAGGTCTCTGTGGTATCCCTTTCCAAGGCTGAGGAGCCCATACCTTGTTCCTAACATTCCTTGTTCCTTTGATCATCTCGTTGCTAGCCTCTGAAGCTGCTGCTCCCTGAGTCTGTGATAGTTACCCTATAACCTCTGGATGGGGAGGAGGGGGACACAACTTCATGGAGAACTCAAGGCTGGGACAGGGCTTTCTGCGTTGTATTTTGCTCTTCCCCCTCTGTAAGTCTTTTCCTTGATCCTCCGTGGGAATTTATGAGCATGGTAGAAAGCTGAGAGGGTCAAGGAGAGGAGGCTGTCTTGGCCAGGGGGGCCCAGGAAAGGAGTCTGCAGGGGGAAAGTTAATGGATTGTGAAAGGGAGAGAGAAGCCTTAATGGGAGAGAGAAAAAAAAACCAAGGGAAGTGCCAGAAAAAACTCCTCTGATAATCTTCAGGTGGACATTTTTATGTGGCTTTGGCCGTCGTCCATGTGCTACATCTTCTGTCCCTTCTGCAGGGAAGGTGTGGGAGGTGAGCAGGCACTGCAGGTCACGGCACAACAGAGACCTTTCCCTCACCAGGAGCTGCACAGAGGAAGCTGGTTTTACTCCAGCAGCATCTCAGACCCTCTTCTGAGGTGTTTTGGGGTGACTGCAAGTGTAGGTGACACACAGGGGTTGCTAAGCAAGGACCCTCCTCACCCCACACTTGGTGTTGGCTTTGAGGGCGCTGCTAAGTTGACTTTACTCTTTTGCTGCTGTCACATCACGCTCTTGCTGAGGGCTCAGAGATGATCCCATCTGTAATCAGGGGCAGGATTCCCCCCCTCCTGCTCCTGCCCTGCCTTTCCCATTTACAGATAGAAATGAAGTCTGTGGTACGGACCCTTAAGCTGGTTAGACACTTGAGACTTGGAAGTCCTTAAGCACATTAGCAGCTGGAGGTCCATTATTATTCATTGAATCTCTCCGGGCTGGTTGGAATCCTCCTTTTAATTGTGTGCATTTCCCTCTGTCCTTTTATCACGGGAAGAAAGAAAGAAAAAGGGCGAGAGACACAGCAATCGTGTTATCTCATTACCCATCCTGGCCCTGGATTGGGACACAGGCTGGAGTCTGCTCTTCCCCTCCAGCAAAAGGAGGGAGAGGTGCCCATTTTACATATTAATGGCAAAATGTCATCCCCCCCCCCTCCTCTATCTCCCTTAGCACGCCACAGTTAATAATTCACATTTCATTAACACGTCCGCGCGGCCTCGCGGTGTTTCCCTCCTGTCAATGAAGAGATATTGGGGAGGCTTAGAGGAGCGGGAATTGGGGCAGGAGCAGCTGGGGCAGCTGCTTCAGGCTGGACTCGAAGCAGATGAGCTTTCAGAGCAGGGGAGTTTTGGGTTCTCCTCTGTGTGTTCATGTATCAGATGTACTGGGATCACAGCTCCTCACCAAAAGAAAGTTTCCTTGTTGGAGAGAAGTGGAAAGAACCTGTTTATTTAACAGGCACAGCACCTCCAGCACACAAATGAACAATACCAGATGACACCGCACTTTCACCGCTCTGAAAAAGATGGCAAATCCAGAATGTCTCTCTGGGGGTAGTTGCTCTGTTATCAGTCCCTCCGGTGCTGGGGCAGCTGCTGCAGCCACAAGGTGCAAACTCTTGGTGTTCCCAGGTCCCAGTCCAGAGCAGGTTCGAGTAGTGCCAAAAAAGGGAAAGGAAAAACAGTCCAGGGAAAAATTCGGACCGCTTAGCTAAACCAACTGATGAGCAGAAGCAAAAAGCAGGAGCAAAGCAAGAAGCAGGAGCAAAGCGAAAAGCCAAGCAAGAAGCCAAAGCAGCACTATGCATTGTCCCATCTCTGTGCCCCACCAGCCGTGGGGGAGCAGGCTGATAACAAAACGAAATTTTCACTCTTCAGAGCCAGTCTTGAAGGCACAGAACATGATATCCAGCATAAACAGAGCACACACAAATGGGGATACAAAATCATATCGTCACCCCCTGACCTGACCACACTCTCAGAGCACCAAGCCACTGGCAGGAGTGGTTTTGAAGGGGGTTAAACAAAACACACCCCGGGAGAAGTTGGCCATACAAGTCCTGCTGCCAGCTTGAAGAATTTTACATGAGGAAACTTGTCTCTTGAGCTTGGTTTTCCACACGCTGAAACATTAATCAACTTTTGAACCATGTACCGTATGAAATATTCATCTTCTTCCCTTGCAAAAAAACCAAACCGTAAACCCCAGCTATCTTCAAAGCTGTCTCATGGCGTTCCATGCTCTGATCCTTTAGGAATTGCTGTGTCATTTTCACCGAAGTTTATTCTGTGATTGCTCAAGAGCAAGAGAGCTAAAAATCACTTCAAGAGGGACTTTACTGGTGTGTCTGGGTGTGAGAGAAAAGTGGGCTTTGGCTTGGAATTTTGCTGGCCAGACCCAGGCTGGTTTTGTTTCCCTGAAGGAGAAGAAAGGGGTTTAATGCCATTTTCAAACCTAATTTCATGGGGAAGCCAATTCACGCTGTGCTCCACCGGCAGGTGATTTCTCGATTAAAACGTTGGAAGAGCAAGCAGCTTAGATCAGCCACCCTTGAAAGGGGAAAATTCTGTCCTGCTGGTCCTTTAAACTGGTGGAAAACCCTTCCCCAGCAGGCATTGATGTCTTGCAGGAAAGGGAAGAGCCATGAGTCTTGAAGGGATGGGGAAATCCATCCTCAGCATCCTCAGCAAGGCTGCTCCTCTCAAACTTACCAAACTACGTGTGCTTGGAACTGAGCCCTCATAAATGAGTGTAAAACAAAAGAAAATAAAAGCCCAGATATAAAATGCCCCTTCCATTAGCAGACCTTAAGGCGCTTTCAGAAACATTGGATGAATGAAGTCTCTCCCTTGCCCTGTCTGGGGTAAACAAATCCATCGTGTCCTTCAGCTCGATCTTGCAGTAATGTCATAATCCCACCTTTATTACATCACTGTTGTCATGGAAATAACTGTGATTTCATAAAGTCTCTGTAATGACTTTACCACAAGATCCATTAGGATGGGAAGATGGATCGTGAAGGCCAGGAAAATGCTTTCTTTAAGCAAATGCATACTGGATAATTAGCAAATGCGGCAAAGGGAAGGAATGGAAATTGGATGGGAAAGAAATAAATGGGTCCATCTTTAACACGGGCTATTTATGAACATTTTCTTTGATTTGGTTTCAAATGGCACAAAGGCACTATTATAATACTCCAGATCAGCCTAGAAGTCCCATACTTCAGGGCATAGTCAGCACGTGTTGAACAAAAAGCCGAGCCCTGCCCTAACCATTTCCCTCTGAGATTCCTCAGGCTTTGAAATAAAGGTTTTGGGCTTTCCCTGGTGGCTGAATGGAGGAGCAGATTGGATGTGCTGAGGAGGAAGATCCTAGGAGCTGTCGTGGTCAGGAAGCCTTTTGTATCTCCAAGGTCTTTGGATTTGCCTGAAATGGGGAGTGGGTAACCCCTCCAAGGCCAGAGAGGTGCTGGGATCCTGGACATCTGCAGGAGGCAGATGGTGGGATTAAACCTCGGATGAGGGGGAGCTGGGCTGCAAAGTGGCAAAGAAACTGGCTTGTGTCTCATTAGAGGCATGGAAGGAAGGCTGTGTGAGCTCCCTGTGAGCAATTCCTGCCTGGAATTCCTGCACGTGCTCCTGGCACTGCGCCCTCAAAATACAAGTGGGGGGCTGCTGCCCATTGCCCTGAAAGGAGGCACAGGCAGGTGATCAAAGGTTTGATGGAACATCAGAGCTCCCTGAATGAGTCCTGCATCTCTCAGCACTCCACACCTCAGTGTGACCTTGCTCTAACAGCTAATGCACGGAGGGATTCCCACTCTGGCTTCTTCTCTCCCAGAACCTTCTGATGCAGGTGGCTTTTCCCTTATTTCTGCTTCCCTTAGGAGCATCTCAATCCCTTATTGAGATGTAGTTCTTTCTAATTCCTGGAGAATAACAGTGTATTTGTGATGGTGAGGCACGCCTTGCTCGATGAACAGGCCCACAGTGAGGGAGGGAGGAGGCTGCAAAGTGCTGGCATGGATTCCTGCTCTGACCTGTGCCATCTCTTCCTTCCTGTCCCAGTGCCCTTGGGGCACAGCTGTGCAGCTCCCTGGGGACACTGGAGCTCAGGGAACAGGGAGAAGCAGGAGCTCAGGGAGGAGGTGTGGGAACACTGTGCTTGGGAAATGCTCCATTGAGAGCTGCTGGTTCAGTGCTGAAGCACCTCTGGGAGAGCAGGGGCTGCCTGTGCTGCCCTTGCCTTCAGAGTTCAGCCTCTCTCCAGCTCCTCTGTGCCAGCTCTGCCTGGCGTGGGAGCAGAGATGCAGAAGAGCACTCATGAGCTAATTGAAGTGGTCACATCCTCGCCAGCAGCATTTCCCACATTAGCCAAATTCCATCTAGAACTAATCTCCCAGTCAAGACAAATCTCTTCTCTGCAATCCTCTTATCATATTTACATTTTGGAATCCAGGCATGGCTGCTGAGCTGGGCCATGGTGGGGATGGCTCCTGAAGGGCCTGGCACTGCTGGCTGGAGCAGGTTCAAGGCACTTGTGACTCCTGCATTCCCCAAGTCCCTGTGTGCCCTGGAGGGCTCTGGGGAGTGGAGGAACTGCAGCTCAACTGCTTGATCAAGGAGCTGCTGATCCCTGCTCCTCCTGGTAGGTGAAAAATACCAGCTAAGGGGGAAAAAATCCCTGTGGTTGGGCTCCACACAGATACAGGATGATCAGTGAGCATTATCTCATTAATCAGATCTTGCCCAACTTTAATTGCCAGAGCTGTTCCTGACTGCTGTCCAACCCCTGATGGAGACAGAGCACGGCTTGGCCCTGAGAAGTAACGACTTTTGATGATTAATCCTTGCTGCTGGTCACGTGCAGCTGTTGATGATCCCCTGGGATGTCTGGCTGGAACAGAGGAGATGGTAGGAGCCCCTTGTGCCGGCTGGGCTCCAGCTTTGGCTGTGCAGCTCAGCCAGACAAAATTCCCCCTGCACTGTCAGCCATCCATTGTGGAACGCTAAGGTGAGAACAGCCAGCCTCAGGTTGTGCCAGGGGAGGTTTAGGCTGGATATTGGGAAAAATTTCTTCATGGAGAGGGTTGTCAAGCCCTGGAACAGGCTGTTCAGGTAGAGTCACCAGCCCTGGAGGGATTTAAAAGCAGTGCAGACGTGGCATTTGGGGACATGGCCAGTGGTGGGCTTGGCAGTGCTGGGGGAATGGTTGTACTTGATGATCTGAGGGCGTTTTCCCAAAGTACACAACTCCATGTTCCTCCCTTTTTGCTGGGCAGGGAAACGTGCACTCTGAAACATCTGCTGAAGTCCATAAAAATGTGTTAAGGGGAGGGAATTTTTCCTGCCTGCCCAAGTGCAGTGAGGCAGGTGACCATGGATGCTGACAGGGGAGGGAAGAGATTGGCACAGCCCAACTGGGAATCACCTCAACCCTTCCCACGGGAATACCTCAGCCCCAGCTACAAACCAGCTCTTGGACACATCCCAAGCTGCCTTCAGGTGCTTGGCTGGAAAGCATTCCCAATTCCCAGTGCTGACTCACAGACTGGGGATTGGGAATGCCACATTCTGGCACTCAAACTCCAGGCCCGCTGCCACTTTTTTCAGAAAATACACTATTATTCCCCAGATATATAATATATATAAAATTAATTTTATATATATATACATGATAATATCTATAAATTTAATACATATAATTAATTCTCCATATAGATAATAATATATAATTAATTAATTAGATATGATAATATATAGAAATTTAATATATATAATTAATTCTCCATATAGATAATAATATATAATTAATTAATTAGATATGATAATATATAGAAATTTAATATATATAATTAATTCTCCATATAGATAATAATATATAATTAATTAATTAGATATGATAATATATAGAAATTTAATATATATAATTAATTCTCCATATAGATAATAATATATAATTAATTAATTAGATATGATAATATATAGAAATTTAATATATATAATTAATTCTCCATATAGATAATAATATATAATTAATTAATTAGATATGATAATATATAGAAATTTAATATATATAATTAATTCTCCATATAGATAATAATATATAATTAATTTTATTCCTTCTCATATCAGTCTGGGGCTCACCACCCTGGGCCATGGAGCTTTAGCACAGAAAGGTGGTCAAGAGGGTTTTTTTCCCCAAGATTTGTATCTGAGTTTGGAAATTGGGCACTAGTGAAGGAAGTAAATAGTGTTTTCATAACATGTAAATCAACTGAAATCAGAACCAAACCTCCTAAAATGAAGCATTTTGATTCACCTTGAAATGAATTTGTTGACTTCCAGAGCGCCGGTTTTGGGGTGTGATTTTTTTACACTGCAATGGTTTTTTACCTGTGCTAATGAGGTCCTGGGGTCTGAAGAATTGGTGCTGTATTGACACCTCACTCCCTTTTTGTGTCTGCTCCAAGCTCTGAGGAAGTCAGTGGAAAAGGACGGAGTCCACCCAAGCCTCTAATCTGCGCTTTGTTTGGGCCTGGCTGAAGGATGTGGGGATCCTTTAGGGTGCATTATGAACAGAGCCCATCTTCTTCCTTCCTTAAGTCCCTTCCCGGGCAGCTCTCAAACAACACTGATTTTATTCAGATGGGCTGCAAGCTCTGCCTGTTTATTACCAGGATGTTTTCCTCTTCAAACACGCTCTGCCTGTGATGGGGTCTGTAAGGAATGCTACCTTTGTGGTGGTGTCTCATGGAGCAGCCAAGGAGCAGCAGGACAGGAATTATCCTGTCTCCTTGGCTCCTGTGCCATCCAGGAGAAGAAATCCTTCCACTGGCAGAGGTGTCCCTGCACCACCAGGAACACTTGTTTATGCACTCACTTATCTTATTAGCAGTAAGATTTGCCCTTTTGGCAAATGCCCAGAGACGGAAGAACTGCTCCCTGCCAGGGCTGAGGCTGAAAAATGTTTTACACTGTCGCAGACATCTTTTATGACAAATCCTTTCCTTAGGATTTTTTCTCCTGAGAAACTGAGAGGCCTCAGGAACAAAATGTAAACAATGGTTATCTGCTGCTGTGGAATGCAACAGGTGGGTCTGTGATTGGCCCATGTTGGATGTTTGTAATTAATGGCCAATCACAGTCAGCTGGCTCAGACTCTCTGTCCCAGACACAAGCTTTTGTTATCATTCCATTCCTTTTCTATTCTTAGCCAGCCTTCTGCTGAAATCCTTTCTTCTATTCTTTTAGTATAGTTTTAATATAATATATCTCGCCTTTGATTTAGCCCCTGGAAAAAACAATTACCAACCTTTATATGAAGAATTACAAGCCATGAAATTTTAAGTAGAATGATAGTGAATTTATCACAAGGTGAAAAATAAATTTTTAAAGGTTTTTAGCATAAGAGTTCAGAAGACAAAATAGAAGAATCTGAGTGTGTTCTGTCTTTCTTCTTCTTAGCCTCCATCTTTTGCTGTGATGTTGGCACTTTTAGATTGGTTTAGAGTAGAAGCTCACTGTCTAACATAGATAATAAGTATTAGAAAGTAATTGTAAATATTGTACACATAGTTTTTAGTATTAAAAAAATAACACCACCCAAAAGCAAGCAGAGTGCCTCTGTCTTGCTGAAAAAAAACCTCAGCTAGACAAAAGAAAAACTTTTATAAATAAGATACAATAAACAACCTTGAGCTCTGACTCCTCCTTCAAGCGCCAAACTGAAAAAAGAGACTTACTAACTTATCTCAGAGTCACTGTGACCAACTAAAAACCCTCGAGTGCCTGCAGAGGGAAGGAGGGGATCACAGACACCCCAAGTGCAGCTCCCAGCTTGTGCAGAGGGGCATCCTCAGGGATCTGAGCAGCCCCTCCTGACCTGAACCTCAGGCCGGGCTGTGGAACCAGCTGAGACTTGTTCCTACAGCACCACAGGCTTGGAAATCAAAGCTGAGCTCCAGGGAGAGCAGCGCTCAGAGAGCTGG
Source organism: Geospiza fortis (assembly GCF_000277835.1). Classification (NCBI taxonomy): domain Eukaryota; kingdom Metazoa; phylum Chordata; class Aves; order Passeriformes; family Thraupidae; genus Geospiza; species Geospiza fortis. Next base: position 209,731 of record NW_005054631.1, read on the forward strand.
GAGGTGGCTCTGATGAGCCTGAGCATTCCCCTCTCCATCCCTGCCTCTAATCACGATTTGTGCTGGGAGAGGGTGAGGAGGGACGGATGGGCTGGATTTTCCCCCTGCTGCCTCTCTGCAGAGGGGCCACTGCAGGTCTGAGAGATCAGGAGCTGTTGGGAAGGATGAAAGTTTGACAAGAAAGTCTCACAGATACGTGTGCTTAGCAGAAAGATTTTTAAATGAAGGAGGAATAGAGATGGAAGCAAGTTTCGATATAGAAGAGAAGAATTGCTGAGCCAGTCTTACTGGATAACCAGGAAGGCAAAGGGTGTGTTAGTTAGAAGGGGTTTTTATGGCTTAGAGCAAAGGATAAACCCACCCCAAACAAGAAGATGTTTTTACCAAGCAGAAAGAGAGCACAGGCAAACAAGTCAGCAAAGTTGCAAGTAGAAAAAAGGTCTCAGAATTTTCCACTGCAGGAAAACTGTAATGTACTGACTTTGAGTGATTGGAGAACAGTAACATGAATATGGTAATTATAGTAGTTATGATAGGCTATAGATAATAGTTAAGGTATAGATTGGTTCTAACGTATTAAGATGCTCAGCAAAGAAAAGTAAATAAAGCAATGTAACCAAACCAAAGGGTCTCCAGACCTGCAGCTGGAGCTGACAGCTGTGGGCACAGCTCTGTCACCCACCACCCTGCACTGCTGTAACCTCTTGGATAGAATAAACTGCATTTTGAGAGCTGCCTGGAGTCCCACATCTCTCATTTAGGCTCTTACAAGGAGCTTTCCCCAGAGCTGGGCTGTGGAGGCACCACAGCCCCGAGCAGTGCAGTCCCTCCCTCCTTCCCTTTTCTGTTTTCATTTCATCACCATGCTCAGGACTGAGTGGTAACGAGCAAGTCCCCAAATAACCTGGTTTCCAGCACCAGCCTGGCTTTTCCACCGTGAACAAAACCTGTTTCTGGCATAGTTTGTCCTCATGTGTGTCCTGCATGACCCCACAGGAGCCGTGGGCTCTTTGCAGGGCCCTGGAGCAAAGCAAACCTGTCTGAATTCACCCCGTGGGCTTCACAGCCCCACAAACCAAAAGGCTGAAAAATCCCTGCCTTGGGAGTCCTCTGAGTGCAGTAAAAAGCCTTGGGAATACACAGGCAGTGATTTGTGTGAGGGAGGATTTCGCTGAGCAGAAAGGATTCCGACAAACTTGCAGAAGTGGAAGCGCAGCTTAACGGCAGAGCTGGGTTCATTTGTCAAGCCCCTTCCTTGCTTCTGGACTTAGGAGAGTGAAACAATAATTGGGAGCAAAGCTTAGGTTAATCTACACTGAGAACATGATATTCAGCAGCTTTATTAAAAGGGGCGGGGAGGGGGCAGGCACGGGGCTGCTTTGGCTCGTTTTAATTTTCAGCTTCATCTTTCGTGCTCGCGCGTGTTGGAAAATAACCCCGTGCTCCACTGACTGTGTGGGGAAGGAATCTCAGCTGGAGAAGATGGAGAAGTTGTTCCCTTTCAGAGCAGCCTGCTGATTGTGAAAGTGCCATTAGACAGTTTGTGGAAGAAGGCTCTTAGGTGTGAAAACTGCTTTTCCCCACGCAGGCTGGAAAGGCCAACGTGGCATTTGCAAAGCCCTGGTGAGCGTCACGGGTGTGAAACTTCCCTCTGTCCCCTTTCCAAACCCAACTCCCTGCCAAGCTGTCCCTGAGCAGCAGCAGCATCACTTTCCTTCCCACTGCAAGCCAGGAGAAACCTGGCTTCTCCCTCTTGCTTGCTCTCACAGCTGGCTGCTTGTTCCAGCATGGATCCTCGCTGAACCCCATGCTGTTTATCCCATGGGTTTGATCCTTATAATCCAGGAGGATTTGCAGGGTCAGTGTTCACCCAGGAGGAGGAATAAATGCCAAATCAGGCTGCTTTATTGAAATAGAAGTGGAAGGGAATATATCAGAAGGGTGAGGGAGGCAGGGGAGAGGGAAGACATCTCCATCTCCATCCCCATCTCCATCTCCATCTCCATTTCCATCCCATCCCCTCCACCCAAGTCTGGTCAGGCTGCCCTTGCACCAAGCTGATGAAAGTCTTCTCAGCTGTTGGGTTGTCCTTGTTGGGATCCCTCAGAGGAATTATGGAGCCATAATTCACAGCTGCTCTGCTGGGAATCTCCATATACAGGAGCACCTGTCAGGCGCTTATCCCTTATGGATTTTTACAGCAGCTTTTACGATAGGTAGAGAAAAACTCCAGCTGGCTCGAGTGACCTTTTAATCACCAAGGGATGCCTTCAGCTAAAAGCCCTGCACCTGAGGGGACAAACACCCAGCCTGTTGCTTGGAGCCACATGGTTTGATGGGAGCTGCAGGATTCCTCCTGTGGAAGGAAAACACAGCTCAGCATCCTCTGTGCCAGCAGAGGAATCAGTTCTGGAATACAACAAGTGTGGCAATGCCCTTCCTGAGCCAGGAAAGTCATGGCATGGAGTTGTTTTTCAACTGAAGGCTCTCAGGTGGGTGCTTGGGTACTGTGTTTGGCAGCTGGAGTGAGGGCAGGGCGTGGGGAAGGCAGGCTGCCTGCAATGCTGGGGATCAGATTTCCCAGCTGTGGGGTATTTGTTGGGTCCCCAGGAGGAAGGAGGAAATGAATTTGGCTTTATGTTTTTAGAAAGCTATTTTAAATTATATTATATTATATTATATTATATTATATTATATTATATTATATTATATTATATTATATTATATTATATTATATTATATATCATATCATATCATATCATATCATATCATATCATATCATATCATATCATATTGCTATACTAAACTGTACTAAAGAATGGAGAAAGGATACAGCCAGAAGGCTACAAAGAATGATAACGATGAAAACTTGTGATTCTTTCCTGACACAGCTGGACCCTGATTGGTCATTAAGTAAAAACAATTCACATGAAACCAACCAAACAACCACACGTTGGATAAACAATCTCCAACCACATTCCAAAGCAGCAAAACACAGGAGAAGCAAATCAGATAATTATGGTTTTCTTTTTTTTTTCTCTGAGGCTTCTCAGCTTCCCAGGAGAGAAGAATCCTGGGCAAAGATGATTTTTCAGAAAATATGATGGGGACACTGCTGCTCACTTGGGGAGAATCCTTTTGGATGGATCAGTACACAAGGAAGGGACAAGGGGCAGCCCACTGAGGATGGATGGATGGATGGATGATGGATGGATGGGTGGGTGTGTGGATGGATGGATGGATGGATGGATGGCTGGATGGATGTGTTCCAGCAGTACTGGATAGTGGGAAGGGATAAAGTTCTCTGCAGGCTCTCAGAGGAGCCCTCAGAGGTCTCCAAAGCTGACCAAGTTCTGCTCCAGGAGTCACCCAGGCTGCAGGGACTCAGATCTGCCTCCCCAGATAAACCTGGAATCAGTCAAAACAAGAGACTTACAGCAGCTTGCTCCAGATAAGCGGCTTAAGAGCCTGAACTTTTGTTCTCAGGGAAATGCAGGTCTCCTCACCAGGTTGCCTGGAAGTGTGAGGAACAGAAGTAGGAAGGAGATAAGCGAAGGGCTCGGTGCTCCAAAGCCAAATCACCATCTCAGAGCCTCAACAACTGGGAGATGATGGATGTGCCTGCAGGGAGATAAGGGCATGGGAGGTCCTGAGATGGTCTCATGCTATTTTAAAGGAGAAAAATAACAAATAAAACAAAACTGTTGGCTGGAGTCCCGCATCCACTGTAGGAAAACACGCTCAGGTTTTTGGGAGCTCTCTTCCCACTTGCTGAAGGAAGACAAGGGCTTTGTGTTAGGGGAAGAGTTGGGCTTTGTGTGACCAAGTGAAATCACCTCAGTACGAGCCTCCTCCTTGCCCAAGAGGGGCTTCCCATGTGGATTTTCCTCCCTGTTTTAATGGGAAATTGAGAAAAAATGGGATTAAATTTCCATTCACCAGCATTGCCGCTCCTCACCTGGGTTTACCGCCCATGTATTTTTGAACTTAAAACAAGCACTGCCATGCAGATTATGGAGTTGAAGTGCCAAACAGCTCTGTGCAGGATCTTCTGGAATTCCAGATTGTTGGTGAGACCAGTTTGAAGAAAGGGTCCACATGGGATTTTAAAGAGCATCTAAAAGCCAGCACACGTATGGAAAGAGCAGATGCTGGGAGAGCGTGCTGGGCTTGCTCTGCTTTTTTCCCTTTTTATTTTATTTTTTTTTATTTTTAATTTTTATTTCTGCTGATGAGCACAGCCTGGGCAGGAGATGGGCTTTGGGTGTGACACTGAGCAGCCACACTGCTGTCCCTTAGGTGCTGTCCTGGGCTGACTTTATGATGCTTTTAGCCCCAATCCTCTGTTCTGTTTATGCTGAATAATAAGTTTTGTACCTTTAAGACTTGTTCTGAGAGTGAAGAGAGAAGAAGAACACAGTTTGTTTTCAGACACTGCATTCACTCCTCCACTCTCCTTTATTTTAATTAATTTTAACTAACTAAAACAAAAATATTCCCTAAACTATAAGGTTTTTTTCCCTTTTTCTTCAAATCTGTTTAAACCTACTCTAAACTAAACACCCAGAAAAACACCAACAACTCACACCTGTAACCCACTGAACTGAACCTAAGCCAACACTAAAAAAACTATTAACAGAATAAATAAACGAAATAATAAATAAACTAAACTATTACCCAAAGAGGAGACTTTCTAAGTTTATCATCTCTTTTAAAACAACAAAAAATTTTATTATTTAATATTATTTATATTTTATTATTTAATAAAGAAATTTTTCCACTTTTCTCCAAAAAATATTTTTCTCCCACACCAATTAAAAAAACAAAACAATTAAATGTACTTTGCTAAAAAAAAAAACCCTTAAAACATTCTCTCCCAAATTTACCCTAAACCAAAACAAACTAAACCCAAACCAAACCAGAACCAAACCTTCTCCTCCAGGTTTCTGTTCCTCCACCAGACACAGCCACAGCTCCTGGGAGCCTCCTGCTCAGCTAAGAGCTGGGTTAAATTCAGTGTTCCCTGGAAATGTCTCTTGATATATTTTACAGTTTAATATCTGTCCTCTGTGAAGCATCTCCCTTTCGTGCTAAAAGTGCACCTATTATATGCATGGATTATTCTGGAATTCCTGGAGGATGCTGGAGGCTCGGGCTGTCTGCATCCCTCCAGCAGGAAGGTTCCCAACTTCGTACAACTCTCAGCCCTTATGGGCTGCACTCATTTTTAGGGGATAAATTCACCACAGCAGCCAGGGTTCTATTTTCTGGCTTAAAAAAAAACCCAAAACAAACCCAAACAAACAAAGAAACAAACAAAAAAACCCCAAAACCAACCAAACAAAAAACTCAAAAACACCCCAAACCAAAACAAACAAAAAATAACAACAACAACGACAAAAACCCAAACAGAAAATAAAAAAACCCAAAAAAACCAAACAAAAAAAACCAAACAAAAAAAACCAAAAAAAAACCAAAAAAAAAAAACCAAAAAAACCCCAAAAACCCAAAACAAACCAAAACAAAAAACCCCAAAAAACCCCAAAAAGTAAAAAGAAACCAAAAAACCAAACCAAACAACAAAAAAACAAAAACCCACAAAAAACCACCACCACCAACAACAAAAAAAAAAACCACCAAAAAACCCCAACCCTAAAAAACACCAAAAAAACCCCCCAACCACCTGGGTTTTCCCTGTGCCTCCTGGATTCTTGACTAGAGGCTCCATGTGCAGGCCATGAGCATTAGCCAGAAGAAAACATTCTGGAAGGGCAAAGTGTTGTTTTTTCCCCTTTTTAAAATCCTTTATCTCTGGAATTGGAGATGTGATCTCCTGCAGTCCCTCTGTGGATTTAGGAATCTTATCCCACTTTCAGTGGTTTTTAAAACCAACTTTCCAGAACTTAATTTTTTCCGCTCTAAAGTTTGGCTGACTTGTCATCAGCTCTGGGGTCCTGCTGATAG